>NC_133287.1:15755018-16057518 GCF_005239225.2 Populus alba | reverse complement strand
ATTCCTTCTTAAGTAACACTTCGGGAGCAATATAAGCAGGAGTTCCAACAGTAGATTTTGGTTGAGAGTGCAGCACTGATGACTGTTGAAGGCACATAAAGTCAATTTACAAGTATATCAGGAATTGATTAAAACAATGGCATCAAATAAACATAAAATCAATTTCTATTTGCCATGATTGAGCTAACATATCATACATAAAGAGCGGACAATGATTCCAATAAGATCCACGGTTCACAGAACAGGAAAAAACTTTACAAATATTCATCCATGATCCTATAGGCATCCAATCGAAACGATTTTGTTTCAACAATATAAGCGTAAATAATAGGCAATCTTCTACCTTAGAGTAACCAAAATCACAAATCTTCAGACGAGGAGCCGGGCTTCCATCCAACAAAGTATTCTCCAATTTCAAGTCACGATGGCACACTTGCTTCACAAAGGAATATATTAAAACATCAAAACCCCTCATACTTTTTGCTAAAGTAAGAACAGTAAGCAAAGGCAGAAATGAATACATGATTTACTAACCATTGCATGGCAGTAGCTAACTCCTGATATCAGTTGTTGAAAGAAAAAGCGTGCCTGCATTTCAAGGCAGAGTACATTAAAAAAAATTAGGCGCACTAAAACATACCATGTCTAGGGTAAGAACCTCATCCTCGCTGAAGCGACCAGAATTGCATATGCGCTCAAAGAGCTCTCCACCAGACGCATATTCCATTACAATCGCCAAATGAGTTGGGGTTAAAATGACCTATAGTTGTGTCATGGAGTTAATGAATAAAAAGTACCTCTTTGAAAAGAAAAGAAATGATAAGAAGGAATTGACAGACCTCTTTGAATCTGACGATGTTGGGATGCCTTAGCGACCTGTGGTTAATGATTTCCCTTTGCACATTTTCATCTATCTGTTACATAGCAGATAAATTAAGGTTAATTTATCTATAGCTAAATTATTGCACATGAAGTACCAAGGGTGCCTGTATTACACCCAGAAATGCTGACTCCTCGATCAATAACATAGATATAGCTCTACATTAGCTGTCAGAACACAAACTTAAAAAGGATGGTCAATTTAAAGAAACCGAGGTTCCAAGACTCACAGGGTGCTTCATTTGAAAACTAATTTTCAGCTTCTCTATATTTCTTTAACTGGAAAATTACTGAACCTGTAGCCATGCACACACCACAAATTCATGGTAACATACAGGTTTACTTCATTTTAAACTATGGTACCTAATACTGCCATGATAGATTGGTTGTGTTTTTGCTCGACTATTATCCCCATATTGACTAAATTAAGACCCCGGCCCCCCAATTCAGCTCAAACTAAAGACAAATTCAATCAAGCCAAAAAAATTCTCTTAAAAAAGAAAAAAAAAATCGACCAAAAAAAAAAAACACTAGTACTAACCTTCTCACCTCTCTCGATATACTTAACAGCAACAAGTCCATCAGCCTGTTTATCCCTCATCAACCTGGCGACCCCGAAATTCCCTGCCCCAATATCTCTCACTAACTCATACCGGTCTCCATCGTGCATGATCGGCATGTCCATTCCCGGCCCCACTGTCATCACTGATCTATCCATTTCTTCTTCTAACTATCTACTTCAAATATATCTGTCAAAAAAACAAGAATCCACAAGAAGAAGAAGAAGAAGAAGAAGAAGAAAAGAGGGCTCAATCAAAATAACTCACATTATCAGCATCACTAGAGAAAACCCTTTCGAGAGAGATCGGAATAGAACTATACGTGGACCGAAAGATTGGATTTTTAACCAAAAACCACGTGAAAACCTCACCAACCCTTTATGGGGTTTTCAATTTTATTATTTTTTATTAGAGAATGGGAGTTGCAGAGATATAAAATAGAGAGAGATATAGAGAGAGAGAGCTCGTGATAAAGTTTGCTTAGTATTATTTTTTTTTCTTTTTACTCCTCTCTAAAAACTACCTCTTTATGCCTTCTTTCTTTCTATCTATAACCAAAAGAAAGAAAACAGAGTTTTGTGTCTTTCACTTTGCTTTTACTTTTTTTTTTCTTTATTGCTTTTGAGTTTGAGTTATGTTTTATCCAAAACCTTTGAAAAGGAAAAGAAAGGAAACACATACCTTTTGCTTTCCTTTGTGAGTTTTTTTTTTTTTTTTCCTTATATGAAAACCATTTTGTTTTCTAAGGATCCGTTTTGAATTAGCTATGATTTTTTGTTTTTAATTGTAGCTGTTATTTTAAAAAAATTAAAGTTATCTAAACAATATTAATTTGAAGTAAAGAAAAAATAAATAAAATTTAAATATTTTTAAAATATAAAAACAAGAATTGTAACAAATACTTGGAATTTATGTTGACAGTCACATTCAAAATAGTGATTTCTAAACTGGCATTAAAAGTGAGTGGAAGTTAATTTTCTGAGGTGCTGCAAAGACATGAGAGTGTCCACGTTGTTTCGATGAGTTGAGGCTTCTTTTAAAAAAACAAACTTTCCAGGGTTTGGTCTGAACGGTGATGGTAATGAAATGACTGATATCGGTTTGGAGTTTGGATATGGTTTCACTTCACAGGTCACGAGGACGGAGGAGCAGCTTTCTGATTCGATGCGGGAGGAAGAGGTTGCCATTGTGGACACTTCCTTCTTTCCTTGTCTCATATGCTTTTCTTTAAGAGTGTTTGGAAATATGGTAGTGGTTGATTTTCAAATAGCTTTTTATACCAAAAAGCATATCAATAATATTTTTTTATTTTTTAAAAATTATTTTTGATATCAGCACATCAAAACTATCTAAAAAGTACAAACTGTACTCAATTTTATCAAAAAAAAAATTGAAATTTTTCGAAAAAACAGGTTCAACCATAGTGTCAAACGAACAATAAATTTGGGGCATGCTGGAATCAGATTTTAGATTGTGTCAGCCATTCTTATAGATGGTGAAATGCAAGTTGTTAATTTTATTTTTTTTACATGATATAAAAAAAATACAACATAAATTAAAATTGTAAAATTATAAAATCATAAGTAGTTTTTTAAATTAATTATATATTGATAATTTTAATCAAGAAATTAAATCACAATAAAATCTGATAAAATAAATCAAAAATATTATAATCAATGAGTGGTCTAAATAAAATGAGAAAAATAAATAGTATGAATCAATAAATTAATAACATGGAGAAATAAAAAGTTTCAGAACAAAATTTTTCAATACAGAAGAATCATTGAAATGTAGGAAGCACACATAAACCTAATGACAACCTGGTTATTCTCATCACAATAAGTCTTAATAGACCTTTTTGGGTTGCAAGCTAATGAGTTTAAATTAATAATTAACTAACATAAATTCAATAATGAAATAACCAATAAACAATGTCTAATGCCTTAGGAATAATTCAAATTAAAAATAATTATTTAAAAATAAATAAATAAAATAGAATAATAAAAAAAAGTTTTCATGTTAAAATTCCTCCATATAGTCTGAATCTCCAATTTTTACATATTCTTAGCAAATTTGAGTCCTGATTTCAAACATGTTATTCTCTTCTGATTTCAAACATGTTATTCTTTTTCGTTTAGATAAATTATTAGGCCTACAATATATGATTAGAAAGTTTTAGATGTCTAGTTTCTATCCCAACTTTAATTGAAGCAAAATTCCATCAATAGCTCTAAATATGTCCCAAACAATACACAAAGGTCTTGTTTGACATATTTGACAATATTAGTTTACTAAATTTGACCATCTGAAATATTATATTCTTTAACTTCATTTGACCAAAAAATTTACCACGATATAGTTTCATATATCTAATATTTTATTGTAAAATTTCAGCTTTATCCAATATATAATTTGAAAGATATGTTCAATCTCGCAAAACTAGTCAGTAGACATTGTAAGGTCAAATTTGGACTTGACTTTGTTCATATCACAAATTTAGTAAACTCATAAAATTGAACCGAGTTTATTGAGTTTACCAATTTTACTAATTTTGCACGAGTTAAGTCTGATTTTACTGATTTCAAGTTTTTAGTCCGATTAAGCACGTTTAATACATATTGACTTGTAAAATCGTAAGATTTTAAGTGTTAACTCGTGATTTTAACAACAATGGTGTAATGTATTCAGTGTTAAGTGTTTTTTAAAAGTATATTTTTATTTAAAAATATATTAATATAATTTTTTTAATATTAATACATTAAAACTATAAAAAAAATACTAAAAAAAGTCAAATTAATGCTTCTTTTTAAAAAATATTTTTTAAAAAACACTTAAAAACATAAACAACCTTACTCTCAAACACATTTTTAGTAGATTGAATTTCATGTTGAATTCTTTTGTTTAATAGTATAACATCCATGATATCATTAATTGTGCCATATTATGGATCATATCAATTTGTTTTTAATATAAAAAAAATATATAGGTGTTGTTGATTTAAAATAAATAAATTATATAAGGATTAACCCAATATGACCTGGTCAACTTAATAGATTCAAATACAACTCGAGCGACTGGTAAAAATATAGTTTGACTTAAAAAGATTAAGATGATATCTTTTTTAAAAAAAAAAAACTAAAATGACAACATATTATATCGATTCAAATCGTCTCAGGTTAACCTGCCAAATCCAACACTTATGTCATGAGATTCTGGCAACCCTATAGAAAGTGAATAAGAAAAATATTAAAATTAATTCTCAATCAACCCAATAATAAATGATGAACTTAAAAAAAATCAATTAAAAAAATGAGTTTAGTCAGCCTGAATTAACCTTTCAAACATGGGTTATGAGAAATAGATAATCCTATAAAAAGCAAATCAAAATAAATTATGAAACTCAATTCTCAATCAACTCAATGTTGAAATACGAAATAAAAAAATCAATTAAGAAAAGGACATAAAAAACCACTTGAGTCATGAGACACAAATAACCTCATAGAATGTAAACCAAATAAATTATGAAGCCTAAATCCTAATCAACCAAATATTGAAAGATAAAATTAAAAAAAAAATCAACTAAAAAAAGGATGAAAAAACCTAAATCAACTTACCTAACCCGTAACCTGAGTAATAAGACCGTAATAACTCCATAAAAAATAAATAAAAAATATATCAATCTCAATTCTCAATAAACTCAATGTTGAATAATTAAATTGAAAAACTCAAATAAAAAAGGAAAAATATAACTTGAGTCAACTCGGGTTAAGGGACCAGGACAATTTTATAAAAAGCGTTCAAAACAAATTATAAAGTTTATTTTTCAATCAACTCAATGTTAAAAGATGAAATTGAAAAAAAAATTAAAAAAAAGGACAAAAAAAAATCTGGGTAAACCTGGCTAACTCGCAAAACTAGCGATCCAGTTCACGAGACTATGATAATCCTATATAAATCAAATTAAAATTAATGAAGCCTAATTCGCAATCAATCCAATATTGAAGGATGGAGTTGAGAAAAAAATTAATTAAAAAAATATAAAAAAAATAATCTGAGTCAACATGGCTACTAGCAAAATTCGTGAACCGATTCATAAAACTAAATGACAATATAGAAAAAATTAAAACAAATTATGAAATCCTATACCTGATAAATCCAATATTGGAGTACGAAATTAAAAAAAAAAGATTTGAAATTAAAAAAAAATCCTAAAATATTTTGAGGACTAAAGTGAAATAAGGCTTGGCTTTTTATTGTTCATTACTATAGTAAAACATCAAGCCCTTATATGTTAATTAACTAGATTATTCCCACGGTGCGTTGAGGATTCGGTCAATTTTTGCAACATAAAAAAAATTCAGGTGTTGTTAATGTATTTTTTAGAAAAAAAAAACTATATAAAAATTAACCTGATGTGACTTGATCAATTTAATAGATTCAAAGATTAAAAAATAGTTTGACTTAAAAAAAAAGGACAACACTTTTTGAAAAAATATTGAAATGACAACATATTAAATCTTATCGGATCAACTTGGATTAACCTGTTAAATCTGCTATCTAGGTTATGAGACCCTTATAACCCCTATATATATAAAAAATATTATTAGACTTAAATTTTAACAAACTCAATGTTGAATGATGAAATTCAAAATAAAATTCAACTAAAAAAATAAATCAAGTAAAATTTGCTTAACTTGTTAAACATGGTTTATAAGAATGAGATAACCCTATAAAAAGTAAATCAAAATAAATTATAAAACTCAATTCTCAATCAATCCAATATTGAAGGGTGAAATTAAAAAAAAAAAAACAAAACACAAAGTCACCTTAGTCAACCGATCAAACCCGCGACAAGGATTATGAGACTTAAATAACCTTATAAAATTTAAATTAAAACAATTTTTGAAAATGATGAAATTCAACTTAAAAAAGAAAAAAAAATGAGTCAATTTCCAATCAACCTGATTAAATTGATAAAAATCAACAAAAAAGAAAAATAAATGATTAGGATCAACCTGAGTTAATATATCAACCTGAGTTAATATATCGAACGAGTTAATAATTTATTTCATGATGTAATAGCAATAGTTAAATCCACAATATTTAAATTAAAAACCATCAATATTAATATATATATTTTTAAATTATTTTACAACCTTAATTTTAAAAGCATTCTTAACCGAACACAATAAACTACTTTTTCTTCAACCTCAATTTCAACCACAGTTTTAACCAAACACCAATTTTTTCAAACCAACCTCAACTAAAAGTATTTTTTATAAAATAACTTTTTTCAAATCACAACCGCAACAGCTACCACAATACTAAACACACTTTTACTAGATAAGTTAGGAAATTTAAAAGACCAAAAATGTTAATAAAATATAAAAAGTCCATGGAGAAAGAAATTGGGATTTAAGATATGAAGTTTCTACTTAAAACTCTCAGAGTCTCAAGAATGGTTGGAATTTAATTTATTGAGCTATATTTGAAATTTCCGTATTTCCATTTACAAAGTTTAACAAATATAGTTGAATTTTACAAACATCAATCTTTCAAGACTAGGAGTGTATTTGGTATTGCGGTAGCTGTTGTGGTTGTGGTTTAAAAAAAGTTGTTTTATAAAAAGTACTTTTAGTTGAGGTTGGTTTGAAAAAATAGGTGTTTGGTTAAAACTGTGGTTAAAATTGAGGTTGAAAAAAAGTAGTTTAATGTGTTTGGTTAAGAATGCTTTTGAAATTGATATTATAAAATAATTTAAAAAAAATATATATTAATATTGATGGTTTTGAATTTAAATATTGTAAAATTAATTACTCCTATTACATCATGAAAAAAATAATACTTTATATAAAATATTTTTTATTATTCCATTACGTACAAAATTCATTCGATAAAAACTATAAAATTGATATTACTGTGCGAGTGAATTTAATTCACTTTATACTAGTTTTTTGAGAAAAAAATATTGTTTTGTCAATGAATTTAACTCTCTAAACTATTTTTTTTTAAAAAAAATTAATACAATTAAAACTTAAAAAAAAAAAAAAAAAAACCGTGAATAGTGCAAGTGAATTGCACTGTTCCTTATTTTTTATAGCGTGCAGAGAATGAAAAGCATGTTTTCGTTGCTTTTCCTTTTCAGCGTTTTAAACGCAAAAATTGTGTGAGTCCCATGAACAGTAAACTGCTTTTTTGTATTACCAAACGGCTGCGTGTTGCGTTTTAAATAAAACGCCGCCGCAGCCGCGTAGACAAACGGAGTCTAGATGTAAAAGAGTTTTTTATTTTTATGTTTTTTAAAATTTATTTATTTTTTATTTATTTTGTTTTAAATTAATAGTTTTTGGTGTTTTTAAATCATTTTAATATGCTGATATCAAAAATATTTTTTTAAAAATAAAAAAAATATTATTTTAATATTTTTCAAAGGGAAAAATACTTTGAAAAATAACAATTACCATACTCTCAAACAAACTTTTAATGCATGTTAATAATTATAGAAGTGTGTGATGTGTTTTAAGATTATTAAAACAGTTCATTATAAAATCTATTTGAAAGTGTTGTAGAAATTATTTTTTAAAATTTTTTTATTTAAAAATATAATAAAATAATATATTTTTTTATTTTTTAAAATTTATTTTTGATATAAACATCAAAATAATTGAAAAATATAAAAAATTATAGTTGGCGTATAATTAATATAATTCAAAAACATTTTTTTTGTTTAATAGCAAAATAATAATTATATTACTTGATTGAAAGGGAAAGAGGTTATATCGATTTAATAAGTACATGCATTTAATCTTCGACTAGCCACGTGCAATAACATATACTAGATACATGATCCAGGCGATGCCGCAAGTTATTTTTTTTGTATAAAAAAAACAAAAATTTAAAAAATTTTGGGTTTGTTCTGCAAAGCTATACCCAAGAATTTTGGGTTTGGCTGCAACGCTTGACCTAGAGTAATATTTATAATATTAATAATAAAATTAAACTTATATGACCTAAGTTTAAGTGAGCCTGGCTGCAACACCGAACCCAAGAATATTGGATGTGGGTCTGGCTATAAGGTTGTGTCATAAAAGTGTCATAATTAAATAGATTAATTAAAAAAAAAAAGAAAATAATAATGAAGAAAAAGAAAAAAAATTGAATTAATTAGGTTAACCCTTTAAACCAGGTTATCCCATAAAACCTGGGATTCGCGTCATGAAAGTTTGATAACTAAATAGAAAACAAATGATGGGTTTACCCAGAATTAACTGGGTTAACTCATTAAACCAAGTTAACCCATCAAGCCCAGGACACGTGTCATAAAAGTATGAAATTTTGATAATTAAATAGAAATAAAATTAACTTTAACAAACAAAACTAAATGAAAAAAGTAACTCGTCAAAGCAAGTTAACTCATCAAACCCGAGATTCGTATCGTGAAAATCTGATAACTAAATAAAAAAAAATTAACATTAACAAACTAAATCAAACAAAAAAAATTAAAAAGAAAAAAAAAAACTAATACTGTAGTAATCCATAGTTTTTTTTTTTTTTTTGAAAAAAGCTACAAAGTTAAGTTTTCAACCAGCTCAACATATAAAAAAAAAACCGACAAAGACTATTTTTTTTTAAAAAAAAAGGAAGTCAATTTTGGGTAAAATAAATGAAAAAAAATGTAAAAAAAGGAAACAAAATAAAAAAAAAAAAAAACATGGGGAAAGCTATGGTGTTTTAAAGAAAAAAATAAAAAAACTAAATTTTCAACCAATTTTAATAGTAAAAAAATAAAATCAACAAAAATAATTCTGAAAAAAATAAAACAAAAAAAATATGTAAAAAATGACATTTTTGGAAAAAAAGAGAAAAAAAAAACATGTGATGAAAACTAAAGCTAGATTATCAGGCTCAATATTAAAAAAATAAATTCAATAAAGATAAATTTTTAAAAAAATATGTGGAAAAATACTATAGCAAAACAAAAATTATGTAGGGGAAACACTGTAGTAATCCATATTTAAAAAAAAGAAAAAATACAAAGCTAAATTCTCAACCAACTTAATATAAAAAAAATAAAATATACAAAGACCATTTTGAAAAGAAAAAAAGAATAAATAAATCATAAAAAGAAAAAAAAAACAATGTATGAGAATATTATAGCAATCCACAATATTTTAAAGAAAAAAAACTACATAGTTAAATTTTCAACCAGCTTAATATTTAAAAAAAATTAGCTAAGATAATTTTGAAAGAAGAAGAAGAAGAAGAAGAAGTCAATTTTAGGTAAAAAAAAAAAAGGAAAAAAAACATGTAAAAAAAATGAAGAAACAAAAGCGAAAAAAAAAATTGCTACAGAAAAAAAAAAAAAGAAGAAGAAGAAGAAAAGCTACGGTATTTTGGGTAAAAAAAAAAGAAAGAAAACATGTAAAAAAAAAAAATAACTTCTGCTACAGTGAAAATCCTTCGTGTTTTAAAGTTCTTTAATTATTATGAAAGTAGGTGGAATTTTGGGTAAAATAAATGAAAAAAAAGAAACAAAAGCGGAAAAAAAACACACGAGGAATGTTATAGTGTTTTAAAGAAAAAAACAAAAAAACTAAAATTTTTAACCAGCTTAATAGTAAAAAAAAAAAAATCAATAAAAATAATTCTGAAAAAAACAAAACAAAAAATATATGTAAAAAATGACAATTTTGGAAAAAAAGAAAAAAAATAAAAAAAATAAAAAAAATATGTTGGGAAAGCTAAAGCTAGATTATCATGCTCAATATGAAGAAAAAAATTCAATAAAGATAATTTTTTAAAAAAATATGTGGGGAAATATTACAGCAAAACAAAACCTTCAATACAAAACTAGAACAATAAAAAATATTATCAAAATATATTTTCACACAACAACCAACACAAATAATATAGAAGCTCAATTATAGTAAAGCAAGAACATACACAAGATTTCATCAAACGTCAGGAGCATAGAGTACATCATGAAGATAAAGTGTGCGACCGCCCCACAAATCTAATTTGCAGGTACCGATCCCATGCACAACATCAGAAGCATTATTCCTCGTGTATATGTATCTACTTCCCTTTGAAATTCAAAAAAATTCCACACAGGCTGTTAAATCCCTTACAATCACAAGCAATGTGACCAGGTTTATTACAATTAAAACAATTCATATCCTTGCCTTTTTTACCACCATGTTTCTCATGCTTGTGCTTATATGCACTATTACTTGTTTCTATTCATCTCTTACCATATTTGAAACCTTTACCCTTTCCCTTTTTAAGTTTAAAGCCATATGGAGTTTGCATCTTAGTCTCATATATAAAAGCCTCGTTTATAGGCTTCTCAACGAGAAATCAATCTTCTTCAAGCTCAACATGACGAGCAACATTATCAAATGTCTTCATGTTGTCATTCTAGGTAAGGTTAACATGTATGTGTTCTCAATTGCTTACCAAATGGCAGATCACAGCTCCAACTTATTGTTCATTAGTCTTCTCATGTCCAACACCCCTTAATTCACTGATCATGTTAGACATGACTATAAGATTTTTAGCGCTTCTTGTAACCATCAAATTTGAGGGTTAATTGACGAAGTCTAATAATAGAGGTTCCCCCATATTGAATCTTCACTACATCCCAAACTGTTTGGGCTGAATGATGCCTTTCAAAATGCATCATTATATCATTTCTCATGTTTCTCATCATTAGCATACGAGTTACACGATCCTTGTGCTTAGAGGTTTGATATACTTCTATATTAAGCTTGTGCCGAGTTGTGTTTCCTTGCTCAGGTTTAGCCATCAGTTGTGTGATTGTTTCCAGCATTTCTTGCTCTTCTAGGAGATACTCAATCTTGCAATGCCAAACATTGTAATTCTTTTCACATTTTTTATCTTCATGGTTCAAATCAGCAGTAATACTCTTAAATGCAGTCATATGAAGCACTATTGACACCAATTACAAATATTAGTATCCAGTACAATTTAAATGACATTTATTGCCACTCCATTCTAAATTAAACAAATAATAATATAACACATACAATAGAAATGAAAATAATGTTAACACTTAATCAATTTCCATTTGAATAGTTTAATTGTTATTGAAAATTTGAATGAGTGCAAAAATTATAGTTATTAGTTTCAGCTAACTCTCATTGATCAAATTATTGATATTTTCATATGCATACATATAACGCAATTTAAATTACAAAAATATGCAGTTCAACAAAAAAACCAACCAATTATCAAAACAAAAAACTATTGAAATAATAAAAAAATACAAAATTAAGAATAATAAATTTCAGAATTATTTTATATTGCATGTACATAATTAGGGTCCTCAATTACATCATCTACTTCATCAAAGTCATCTCCTCCAAGTTCATTCTGCTTGAACTATGGATTGAATTTAATAGCAGCATCCAAACGATTTATGTTTTTTCTAGTGCGTCATATATCCTTTTTTGTATATTGATGTTCCATTTCAAGCATCATTTCATCAACGAGATTGTTGAAATCTAAGGATCCCAGTCGATATTCCAACGATAGTCGCACTGGCATCCACTCCTTAGGCAAAGAATTAAGAACGATTAGCATTTAATGTTCTTATAGAACTTGTAAACATCACTCATAGTTAGTATACTCATCCAATGATACATATAATCAATCTGCTTTTGAATTTTATGAATATATGATTAATGGTATAACCCAATAAATGATCAATTTTTTGTAACCTACCCACTACAACAAAAAATATTCCAAAAGCGTATAAATATAATAATCAAAAGTATAACAAATAGGCTTTGAGGTGTGAAGATCACTATCTTTAAGGTATTAATTGCCCCCATTATATTTGTTACAGGATTAAAGCAATATACCTTCAGGATACAACAATAGACTTTTATAAGTTTATTAAGAAGTTCTATTTTGTTTATAATAAACCTAAACAAAGAGTTTTGTTCTCGAAATTCCCCATAATTGTTTCTTGTTTTTTTGTTTTGTCAACATCAAACTGGTATTTATAAATAAAATAACACCCTTTCAGACCAATATGCCTGTAAAGTTTAGAAGTACACCTCTTCAGATCAATATGTCTGTAGAGTTTAAAGGCACACCTTTTCAGACTAATGTATCTGTAGAGTTAAAAAAGGCAACTCTTCATTCAAATTATTTGAACAATTTGGCAAGAGGTGTCATGCATAATTATTAGATAAATTAATTCTAAAAATTTAATTAATTATCTCAAATTAATGAATTTTATAAATAATAATAATAAAAAGCATTTATGTTCCATAATGTCAAATGGCATTATAACCTCTCTTTTTTAAAAAAAAAAACATGATATATTCCATGAAATGAAATTTAAATGGATGAAATGATAGTTACAGAACTGTCATTTTGAAGCAGTTATATTTTTATTTATTTTAAAAAAGCTGGGAATAAAAAATTTATGATACAATCAATATAATTAAAAGCCAATGTCTTTGGCTTTAAAAAAGCAAATCTAACAAACATTTTTAGAATCTCTCTTTTAAATAATATATGGTGCAGTCATTGATGCAAACAAAGAACTAGCATGTATTCATATGTATTAGAAAAAAAAACATTTGTACAATAATAGATATATTGCATAAAATCTAACATAATGCATATCTTAAAACCATGTTATGATATCATTGTACATTTAAAGAAAACTTGCTGGTGATTTGAGAATTCGCTTTTTTATCATATTGTCAAATTAATTCAGATAGTCAAAGATAAGAGAAAAGAAAGAAAGAACCATTATCTTTGAAAGTAAAATCTTTTTCATCTTCTAATGGGTTATCTCACAATATATATAAGTAAATGATGCAATTACTTCTTTTAATAACTCTTATAAACATTTGGACTAGACTCATCTCTCATGGACGAAGCAGTCCTAACTCAATAACCAACATCTCCCACTCGCTCATGAAGAATTGGATCTATCTAATACATTATATTCCAAACTAGCATAAAAATTTCATACTTAATGAACAAACTATGTGACCTAAATCACACAATTAATTTTAAAAGCTAGAAGGTTGAAGAATTAATTCCCATTAGTATCAACCTTTGATTAGTCACCATGAATCAAGAATTAAATCTACAAAAACAAAGGGTTCTTTAAGGTTCGGTTTTCATTCACTTATAATTTGTTTAAATCATGGTAATTAAAATAAATTTTCAACAATCCCCTATATAAATGAAAATTGTCTCACCATTTTGAAAATGACTAAAAGATTTGTTGAGAGGTATTGGTCTGGTAGATCACTACATAAAAATAGGAATTTTTGGTTTTAAACCTTTCTTAGTGAAATACTATCAGACTTATTCGGCTAAATAGTAAATGCAATGTCTTAAACTATTCAGCTTTTTATGTAAACTAAGACAATAATATTCATATAGTTCTCTTTATAAAGATTTTCTTTGGTTATCACTGTCTATTTTGGCCTTGAAACTCTTGAACTCATGAGTGTTGTAGAGAATTCACTCTTTATCAAAATTCTCAAAGAAATGACCATATTTTTCACTCATATAAGTGATATTTCATTAAAAGTATTATGTTATACTTTACTTGGTGTACCAATATATAAGAATCATTAAGAGCTCAACTCACCATTTATCACACTACAACTAACACTTATTTTATCATTGGAATAAATAGAAAATAATAATATCCTAATGCTACCAATATGTTATATGACTTAGTTTTCCATTTGAACTTAGATCTTGGGATCTCCAATCAACTAAGTATGATTATCATCGTTACACTCTTTTTTTTTTTTTTTTTTTAAGTTTTTAAACTCATTCCTCTTAATAAACTGTAAACAAGCTCTCTCGACAAACCTTTGGTTAACGGATCCGTAATGTTTTCCTTTAACTTTATATAGTCAATGGAAATAATTCCATTTGAGAGCAAGTGCTTAACGATATTATGTATATGATATATATGCCTAGACTTTTTATTATACATACTACTTTATGCCCTTTTAATTATTGACAAACTATCGTAATGGATACAAATAGTTAACATTGATTTTAGATAACATAGAATATCCTCTAAAAAATTCACAATCCATTCAGCTTCCTCTCCAACTTTATCAAAAGCAACAAACTTTGACTACATCTTGGATTTAATGATAAATGCTTATTTAGAGGATTTCCATGATATAGTTGCTCCACTAAGTATAAAGACATATCCACTTGCAAATTTTGAATCCTTAATGTTGGAAATCTAAATAGCATCATTATACCCTTTTACTATTGTTGAGTAACTAGTGTAGTGTAGGCCATATTCCAAGGCGTACCTCAAATACTTGAATATCCTTTTTATTACCTCTAAATGATCTATACTTGGATGCTTGTAAATCTACTCAATTTACTAAATGAATAAGCAATATTAGGTCTTTTACAGTTCCTAACATCTATTAGGCTTCCAATTATTCAAGAGTATTCCAATTGATATTTTTCTCTTACCTTTATTCTTAGATATATATACACTTATATCAATTGGTGTTTTGACAATGTTATTGTCACCTTTAGAAAATTTATCAAGAATTTTCTTAATATAATGAGATTAGGACACTAACAATCCATTAGATGTCTTATAAATTTTTATTACTAGTATGACATCTGCAACATCTAAGTTTTTCATGTCAAACTTGTTAGTTAATATTTTCTTAGCAGACTTAATTATGTGATCATTTGAAGTGAAACAAAAAAACTAAAGAAAACTAAAAGCATAAAAAGAAAGAAAGAAGCAAATAATTAAAAGTAAGGAAAGAAAAGAAACTAGGAATAAGAAAGAATTCAGAAGAGGAAAAGTTTGTATTTTATCAATTCATCAAAATTGTCTAACATTTAGAAAAATATGATATGAATAATAAAATATGATATAAACAAATAATTGCCACTAGTCAAACCCATTAGCGGTGGGTCCTACTAGAGGTAGGACCTAATTGTGTTGGTTACGGCTGCCCAGCCAAACCCAATAGCTTTTGGACTTCTAAGTCACCAGACCCAAAACACTTAATATATTCTCTATACTTTTTATATTTTTTAACATTTAAAAAATAAATTGTTATTGACTCGCTGCAAAGCGCAGATGTTAGTTATATTTAAAAGCCTTGCTTGTATTTAACATATTTACGCCCTATGTTGACCAAAGATCATCCCCTCAAGGGTATACTTTGTAAGAAAAGTATGGGGTCGAATAACTGTGGAGAGAAACTTCAACTAGTTCAGGAAGCCCTGACTTGAATCACATGGTGGTACTCTGAGGGCGTCAATAATGCACACTCAAGCCACTTGACAAGTGTAGACACCTTGTGGATGTTGGTTTCCATTGAGAAACCATACATAGAAAAACAACTGATAACCAAAGACCTACCCAACTTTCTTTATCTGAAGATTTTGAGCATTACTAATCTTTATATGTTGACCTAGTTACGACGAGAAAATCAACAAGTAGGGGTCATAATCTGTGTGTGTGTGTGTTGGGGGGGAGAGAGAATGAGAGATAGAAGTTGCCTGGATTAATGTTGGCATTGGATTTTGTTTTGTTGTATATTTTGTTTTAATAATGATTGGTCTTAAGAGATGACAAAGGCCATCTTATGTCAAATGTCATAAATCCCACAAAACAAATAAGATTACAATAATTGTTCAAAAACTTCATTTATGGTCTCCAAAGAAGAAAAGTATGAGTATTAGTCCCATGGTTAAGTTGGCCCAAATCTCTTCTCATATAGGATTTTGGTCTCCGTTGGATAAATTATGAAATTAAAGTTTAAAGTTTGAGTTTCCAAACTTATTAAGAATGGTCATTATGGAATATACATTAAATTAAGTTAAATCAAAATTAATTAAAGAAATACTAATTTTCTTGGAAAAGTTAGTGTTAATCAACACCTAAATTACTATTTATTGCAATAGTATCACTATAAAATTGCCCTTAAACAACAAAATATATTTGAATTATGCAATGGGAGAAAAGTGATATTTTCACCATGACATAATTGCCTTTTACATCTATTTGAGGTTAGATTTGTAATTTTGTTTTTTAAAGTAAGATTACTAATTTAACCATACAATAAAATAATTTAATGTCTACTACTCATGGATTTGTTTTTTATTTTTTAGATTAGTATAATTAGTTTAGTACCCTTAAACACAACAACCAAAACTCTCTTCCAGAGGCTTTCTTATCATTTCACATTAGTTTTATCATAAATTTTAAGGGTATTTTGGGGCGTTGCTGTAAATTATATTTATTTAATATAATATAAAAAATTGTTGGCATGTGCCACCATGTGGATGATCTATGTACCATTTCGAGGTGATATTTAAAAGGTCTTGGCACCCTTGACGCAATGAGACAACATGTGCCTCTAAAGTGAAATCAAGTATGGCGCTGACAACCTTTTTTTTTCTTCCTTTCTCTCTCTCCCCGCCCTTAAATTATGCACCATCCCCCTAAAAAAATCAAATCAATCCCTGTAGTTTATTTTCCCTTCACATTTGGTCAATTTCCTTGTGATTAATATTTCTTTATTTTGAATAAGCCATGAAATTATAAATATTTTTCAATTTCACCCCCTTTTATTTTTTAATCTTTCAGATTTAAGCCTCATTCTTTTGATTACTATTTTTTTTTTATTTTTAATAAGCTATAAAATTACAATTGTGTTTCCAATTTCACCCCCCTTTCATTTTCTTTATCTTTCAAATTTAGTCCCTATTCTTTTTATTTTTTAGGTTGTTTTTTTTACAACTTCATCCTCCAGGGTTTTTTTTTTCTTTTAAATTTGATCTTTATTTTTTTATTGCTATTTGTTTCTTTGACAAGTTTTTTAAATTGATTTTTTTTACGATTTCATCATTTAAAGTTAAATTAGTTGTGAATTAAGCATCTTGATTGAACCCGGTTTAAGAATTTCACAAGTTGTAAGTTTTAAATATTAGACTAAGTTTAGGAGGTGTATTAAGATTTGCTTTTTTTTTTTTTCCCTTTTTAAAAGATAATGTTTTTTAAAGATTTGCTTTATTATTTTTTAGGGTTTGTCTTCTATAGGATTCGTCTAAGGTTCATGACCATCAATTTCAAAGGTTAACATGGGTTGACTTTTGTTTTTTCAGGTTCCTTTTTAAAACTATTTTTTTTATCCTTCAACATTTGTTGTATTTGAAGTTGGTCTTCCAACTTCTTTTTTTTTTTTTTTCATTTCCTTTCTATAGGGTTACCCCTATCTTATGACTATAACAACTGGGTTTGAAGATTAACCTAGGTTAATTAAGTTTTTTTTTTTCCCATTTCTATAGGGTTAATCTCACGTTCAAGATTAGGGTTACTAGTTTTAAAGGTTAATATAGATTGATTTTTCTAGGACTTTTTTTAAATTGAATTATTTCAATTTCATCTTTTAACGTTTGATTTTTTGAAAATTAGTCTGTGCACTTTTTTTTTTTCATTTCATTTCTATTAGGCTATCTCGATCATTTATCTTTACAATTTCATCCTCTATGAGTTTTTTTTCCTTATCAAATTTGATCCTCTTTATTTTTATTGCTATATTTTTTTTCTTTGGCAAATTTTCTAAATTGATATTGTTTTTCACGATTTCATCTTTCAAAATTAAATTAGTTGGGAATAAAGCTTCTTTATTAAACCTGGTTCAAGGATTTCATGATTTTTATGGCCGCAGAGTTTGCTATTTGACCTGGGTTTTCTCATTTTTTCGTTTCCACCCCTTCAATATTAAGTTGTTCGATAATAGAACTTCATGATAATATTCAATTTCTTTTGAAAGCATCCACCTTGGTATCACAACTAGGTCAAAGATTTTGCATCTTGACCCAATGGGTTCAAATCGAGTTTTTTTATTTTTTTTACCTTTTTAAATTATATATTTTCCATAATTTTTATTTTTCAACATTTAGTTTCACCTCTTTCCTTTTTATTTTGACATGGAGTTATCATGTTCTCATTTTATTTATTAGGAATTGGTATTCAAACCTTTTCCCTATGTTTCTATCTATGAGATTATCTTAATTCTATGTCTTTGGTCATAAAGTTTGCGAGTTAACGTGGTTTAACTAGAGGGTTTTACTATCTTTTTTTAATTATCATTTTCAGTTTTTTTCCTTTATCATCGAGTTGTTTCATAATCTGTTATCTCAAATTCAATTCTTTTATCTTTTTTTTTCATTGTCATTTTTTTGTTTGTTTATTTATTACTACTGTACTTTTTAAATCATATTATTTAAATCAGTAATTAAACCAATAACTTGGATCTTGAATTCTTTTCCTTAGCATTCTTTTTTAAGTTAAAATTTTTTTCTCGGCCCACAACAAAGCGCAAATTGCAAATCTAGTTAGCGTAAACTGATTGAGGAGGGAAATTCAAAGCACTATTTGCTTGAATAGTGCTTTTTTTTTTTTTTAAGGTTTAGTTTTTTTTTTTCAATTTATCCTTTTATGGATTTGCTTATCTTAGTTTTATGAACTAGATTGCGAGTTTTGCGGATTAATCCGGGTTGTCTTTAGACTTGTCAAGTTGACCAGGTCATATCGGGTTAACCCCTATACGATTTGAATAAGCCCATAGATTGTTTGGGAGAATAATTAAAAAAATGGATCTAATACTAAAGTTGATATAGAACAAAAAAAAAAAAAAACACTAAAGAAAACTAAAAGCAAAGCAAAGAAAGAAAAATGCTAAAAATTATAGTAGAAAAAGAAAAAGAAAGGAAAAAGAGAGAATTTAGAGGAGTAATATGATTTTATGTTTATCAAATCATCAAAAACTAATTTTAATGTCAAGAAAATTATATATAAATAATAAAACTCTAATTAGAATCAAATTCAAGCTTAAAATCCACTAGTTAATAAAAATTTAATAAAAATAATAAAAATAAATAAAATATAATATCTTGAGTTTGAAATAAGCATAATCTATAATAAAAAAAGAAAAGAAAAATGAGTACTCATGTCTCGGATCCAAAAACCCTCAGTTCTCATCTTATGCGTGCTTAGAGGTGATAATTTTCGATTTAGTTCGGTTTTTACTAAAAAAGCAACCAACTGGATTTTTTTTCTCTAGGATTTAAAACTGAAACTGAACAAAAAACGATTTAAACCGATTATTTCCAGTTTTGTTTGTTTTGGTTATCTAAGATTCAAAACCGGAAAGAACTGATAAATAAATGTGCTTCTACAAAGAGACAAAGGGGTTCACCAATGAGGATAGCTTTACCGGCCTTTGCTTCTCTTCAAAATGCAACTACAAATAAAATGACCATCCCTGAAATAATATAGTAAAACAAATAAATTAAAGAAAAAAAAGGTCAATTAAAAAGTGTAAAAGGAACTAACAAGAAAAGGCAATTAGGAAGTCACTAGGGGTTTTGATGAAAAAAAACCATGGTCATTCAACGGTTCAAGTTTTTATGATGATGTGTACATTAGACATATAACTTAATGTTTCTCAATACACCTTAGCATTCCCTACAAAAGGATGAAGAGAGAATACTAGTAAACCTGAGATCGAGAGATTGAGAGAACCAAGAGGCAAAGAGCTTGGAGGAGTAGCTTTGATTTAGAGAAGAGAGATTGAAAGATGAAGATATTGATATAGATTTAGAGATTAAGAATGTCACTGTGCTTTTATGATCTGTTTGTATGATGAATTGTTTTTATTCTAAGTAATGTCTTCATTTCTCCACAACCATGAGAATAGCAGGTATTCCTTTTTCATAGATGGACAACCTTATGTGTTTTGGACTTAAGGATTTGCTGAAGCAAGCTACGGGTCTACCTTATTGGCTTAAAACCATCCTCAACCCTGAATTATAAGTATCAGTTTCCAAGAAAAAAGTCTTGAAGAAATCGGGTAGAGCTATAACTGGTGCTTCACACAAGGCCTTCTTCAAGTGATCGAAAGCTTGTTGAGCTTAATCATTCAAGCTGAAATTGTTCTTCAGCAAATCTGTGAAGGGTTTATTGATTACTCTTAAATGTCGTATGAACTTTCTATAATACCTAGCCAACCTAAGGAACCCTCTCAATTCTTTTAAGGATTGCAGAGTAGGCCAACTATTCACTAGTTCAATCTTTTTCCAGTCAATTGACACTCTTGCTATAGAAATCATATGCCCAGGTATTCCACCTGTTATTCATCAAATGCATATTTGGATCTCTTAGCAAGTAGCTGATTATCACGCAAAGTCTTTAGAACTTGCCTGAGGTGGACAAGGTGTAACTCAAATGGTAGGCAATAAATTAGTATATCATTAAAAAAACCAACACAAACTTGCATAGGTATGGTTCCAGTATGCTATTCATTAATGCCTAGGAGGTGGTCGGAGCATTGGTAAGGTCGAAAGGCATGACCCTGAATTCGTAATGCCTATGATGCGTCTTAAATGTTGTCTACTTAATGTCCTCCTCATGCATTCTGACCTGATGATAGCCTGACCTCAGGTCTAGTTTGGAGAAAAAACTTGAGCCATGAAGTTCATCAAGAAGATCGTCGATAAGAGAATGTGAAATTTGTTTTTTATGATATGCTCATTAAGTTGCCTATAATCGATGCAAAACCTCCACATATTGTTTTTTTTTTTTTTTTAACAAGCAGCACTAAGGATGCAAAGGGACTAACACTGTGCTGAATCACACCATTAGAGATCATCTCCTTCACTAGTTTCTTTATCTCTTTTTTTTTTTTGAATGAATGAGCTTTTATAGGGCTTGATGTTAATAGGTTGTGATTCTGGTTTCATTGGTATCTTATGATCGAATTGCCTTGCTGGAGGTAAGGTTCATGGTTCCTCAAAGATTCTAGCAAATTATGTTAATAGCGATTTAATCTTTGCCTTTGCTTCGGTTAGCTTATCTCCCTTTTCACTGTCCATCGCAACGAACTGGCCGACTAGCCCCCCAACCACATCCTTGAAGCTTCCCTGCTTCTTCAGTGTTGTTATCATCTGCAAGTCAGAAACCTGTGATATTCATTTTAGCTCAATCATTCTGCCATCTTTTTTAAATGATAATCGTAATTTGATGAAATCAAACAACACTAGGGAATACTTATTCAGCCAGTCTACTCCCAGCACTATATCACGTCTGCCCAATTTCAACACCCTCAAGCTGGCCTTGAATTCGTAGCTTTGCATAAACCAAGTAAATTCAGGGTTATGTGTCTCACACAACATGACATTCCCATTGGCCACCGTGACTGCCAGCAATGTGGTTTTATTGATGGTAGCATTCAACTCCTTAATCGTGCTCTTATTAATAAAACTACATGTCTCCCATTATATATTATAATGATAAGGTTCTGTTCTTGATAGTTCCCTTTTATCCTGATAGTATTGTAGGTATCGTTGTCTGCTAGGGCATTTAATGACAACCCAAATTCTCTATCTGATTATTCTCCTTGTTTTCCTCTTGCATCATGCTTTGTAGTTCCTCAATTCTTTCATCCTCCTCTCCCTCTATGCCCTTTTATCATGTGTAAGCTTTTGACACTGCATCTGTGCCCAGGCATGTATTTTCCCCCACATCTAAAACACTATCCCAATCTCTTCCACTGTTTATATAGGCTATCTGAAGGTGGCTTTAGTCCTTCAGTCCTAGATAGAACAAAATATTTTGATGGAACATTGCTTGTTATTTTATCGCTGTTGAGTGGAGAGTTGATCCGTTGCAATGATTGAGTCTTCATGGTTAATACATTGTTAGACTCCTCCTGCTATCTGGCTTGTTCGAATGCCACTAGCACATTTACAGGTTTCAAGATCTTAAGCATCGGCTTGATCTCATCTTTTAGTCCACTAATAAAGCTGGAGATATTGTAGGATTCTGGCAAGAGTGGATTGAGAGCCCCCATCAAGGATCCCAACTCCTCAAATCTTTCTATATAGTCATCCATGTTTTTGTCTTGGGTCAATTTGTTGAATTCTTCAATGATGTCATCCCTGCTTCCAAACCTCCTGCAAAGATTGTGAGAAAACTCTTCCTAATCCATAAGTGAGTCATTCCCCTGTACCAAGCCTTCAAATCACACATTTGCCTTGCCTTCTAAGTAATATGAGACCACTTCCACCCACTGGTGTGCAGGTACCAAGTGGATCTTAAAATATTTCTTGCACTTCCGCAGCCATCCTCGAGGATTCTCTCCCCTGAAGGTTGGTAGCTCTACCCTGGGCAATGGTATGTGAAACCCTATCCTATTAAGTTCTTGCCCCGTCATCTGCTCACCTTTACTCTGAGCCTTATGTCCTGGTGTTATTTTTTCAACTAATGCATTCACTTCCACGCTTCTATCCAGCCCTGGAATTGCTAGAATACCTCTGGAATGGTCTTCTGCTGTCTGTTCTCGCCGTTTGGGAAGCCAAAAAGTGTTGGAACTGCGAGGACAATAATTCCATCTGCATGACAGACTGTTCAATCTTGGTCCCCTGCTTTAGCCAACGCTCCTTATTTTCTGCCATTGATTCCTGCCATACTAAATGATGATTTTGCAGTTGATTGTCTAACCTTTTACAATATTCATCCATTACCTTCGAATTTGTTATAGTCTACCATTGTTCAATGAATTAGGTAGCTATTGCAAGCTTTGATATCAATTATTAAGCTTAGCTTAACAAAAAATAAAAAAATAAAGAGAAACAAAGAGAAGAGCATAGAGTGAAGGGAGACATGTTTTTGTTTTTTTTTTTTTTTTTTTGTGGTTAATACACAAACTCTGCTTCCTTTTATAATTTTCCTCCCATGCATTACATGTTTATTCCCAAGTCCACTGACTCTTAATTAATTCTAATAACCTTATACGAGTTCCACATCAGACGACTCTTGCAACTACTTAACAATAACCCTAATTACCCATAAGTTTGGCTGTAACAATCCAACTGTAACAATCTACTCTACCTCCACTAATAACACCCATAAAGAATTTCACCCAATTCCAATCCTAAAGTGTTTCTGTACTTCCATTAAATAGTTGGCAAACGATTCGAAATCCCAAGGAATGTGGATTTTGATGAAACTGAGAAGGAAAATTTTGAACTCCACGATGATGGGCTAGGATTTTCTGGTGCCGGAGGGGACAAGAAGCACTTGGATGCTCCAGCACTAGAGGTGAAGGAGCTATTTGCCAGAGCAGTGGAGGGAGCTAAGTTGGCGCGGTTATGTAAGGAGTTGCCGACGCATAAGCCAGCTACAATTGCGAGGATACTAAATGGGCAGAGAAAATGGATGAGGTAGGAAGATGCCACTTATATTATCGTTTATTGTACTCGAATTAGCAAAATGAGACTTGGTTTAGGATACTATTTTATTATCAAACTTGGGTTTTAAAATTTTTGTTTTGCAGTGCTATTATTTTAGTGCTTGGTGTTTTATTTTATACCATGATTAAATGCTCAGATACTAAAAATTTATGGGTTGTGATATTAATTTAAAGGGGTTATTACTAAAATTTGGTATCATATGGGAAAATGATGGCAGAGATCTTGACTTGTGAATTAGGTTGTCGTGAAGCTGGATGCTTTTAGGATCAAGCTGGAGTTTTATCTAAACCCCTAGGTTGAAATAGAGAAAGATGGAGTGTCATCACTGGGATTTCTTTTTTATTGTTAGGTGTATAAATAGATGGTGCAGTAGTTTTGGTATCAGTTTGATTTTGCATTGTCCACTAAGTTAGCAGATTACATGGGCAATGAGTAAAAGTTTGTGAAATGCAGAGAGATTTTTTATGATATTATCAGTCAGGGACGTGTTCCCACTGGATATCTGATAATGACTGTTCAAAGTAGCCTGGAGGAATTGTGCAACATTTATGATTCAGTCGGGAGGTTGCCAGCCACAACTGGGTTTGTACAGTTCTTTGTTTAGAGCTCTTGTGAGCAAACCGGGGGTGATTGCAAAATATTGTCTTAAACATGTTGAGTTTAATTATCATAATTTGGTGACATGTGGACTTGAGGTACATAAGTATATTTATGATGGTCTCATTTGGCTACATAGCTATGATCAAGATACAATAGATAAAGAAAGACTTGCATCATTAAGGCAAGAGATGAAGCAAGCAGGAATAGAGAAGAGATAAGAAGTGCTTATTTCCATGTTGAGAGTTTATGCAAAGGTTCTAAATCTAGAGGAAGCAGAAAGGACTTGGCTCAAACTCATCCGTCTTGATGAAGATCACCCATCACAAGTTTTTTATGTAGAATGAAAGTCTTTTCAAAGGCAGGAGAATCTATAAAATCATTGGAGACATTTACGAAGATGCAAGAGGTTTTAAATTCTTACAATGTTGCCCTATATCATAAAATTATAGAAGTCTTGCACGAGTCTGAAAAAGTGAAACTTACAGAGTTGCTTTTACAAGAGTTAGTTCAGGGTGGTATGAAGTCGCTTACTCCGTCTTTTATTGCTGTAATGTATATTTACCTTAATTTCAATTTACATGATAAATTAGAGTCGGCCTCCTCTTCGTGCCTTGAGAAATGTCGATCCAGCCGGAGTGTCCATGTCATACACTTGGATTCTTTGGTGAAGCTGGTAATCTTGACAAGGTTGAGGAGATATTTAACCATGTGTGTAATAACAAAACAATCAGTGTTAATGCCAGACCATGCAATACTATTTTAAGTGGATACCTCTCATTTGGATACCATGTAAAGGCAGAAATAATATATTATCTATTGTGCCAAAAGAAATATGATATTGAATCTGTTCTGATTTTGAGCAGGAAAGCTGTAAGAAAGCCTTCTTTCCTCAAGCTTGGCAAAGAGCAAAGAGAGATATTAGTGGGTTTACTCTTTCTTACAGGAAAGCTGTAAGAAAGCACGTGATTCAGTTTGAGTTCAATTAGAATTCTATCACAAATTTTATTTTTAGGAGACATTTACATGACCAGCACAATGAGTGGCTGCATCCATCTTGTAAGCCTGGTGATGATAGTAATACTGGTGACATCCCTAGCAGATTTTATACAGTATCACACTCTTATTTTGAATTCGATGTAGACTAGTTCTGGCCAAGAGGCTAGCCTTAACTCCCAAAGCTAATCACAGGTGGCTGTCATCTCAGCTTCTTGCATGCCAGTACATGTATGGGGTCATAGAACATCATCAAGGGATATTATGGTGAAGCTAATAAGAAGTGTTAGGGGGCGTTAGAAGGGTTATCAAAACTTTGAAATCAAAATCCCTGGATCGCAGGGTGAAGAATAAAGGGGAAAGTGTTTTGGATAGGTGTTTTTGGAAGTGTTTCTACATGGTTTTGGAAACTGGTAGAACCTTATATCTTAGATGACTTGAAAGATTTTCTAAAAGTTGGTTATCATACCTTAGAGAATAATATGTCAGAATTTCAAAATATGAATTTTGATAGCGGGTTTGATTTCGATGAAGAGGCGTCTGAGGATGGTGACATGGACAGCTAATAGGAACTTTTGTGGGCATACTAGGCATTGTATGGTTCAACTCTTGTTTTCTGGGATTTGCTCTGAGACCGCCAAGGTTGAAAATGATTGGATGTGAAACCCACATGCTTATCCACTTACGTTGTATCACTGTCAACAACCTCAGAGCTGTGCATATAGATGTTTATATGTATTGAAATTAGCAGTTTGATTAAACTGGTTTTGAGTGTATCTCATTTTATTGCCTCATTTATGTTTGGTGTGTTCAAGAGTATCATATGTTTAATTTCAACGTTGTTGTGGTTTGTGTCAAGAGTTTAAATCTGAAAACCTGTTTCTCCACGTGTGATGTCATCTCTCTAAACTTTGCTGTAACTTGAAGCGTTAATGGAGCTCCTGCTTTTCAGACTTTAGTCGGGTGTGCTATCCAGAGACCTATCTTTTTGATAAAGCCATGTTCACTGCAACTCTCCCAGTCAAAATCTTGCGATGAACTTCAAGTATGTGGATTTTATAACGGCTTTGTTGTCACAGATATGCCTTTTATTGCTTCCCTGCCGCACACCTTCTGATTTTTCTCCATAACTTTTCTACATGGTGCCACATGATAAAAGGCGCTTCAGTCTCAGCAATTCACAACCTTCCATGCACGAATATTGATGGAATCTGTGATTAGGGCGAGGACAAGGCATTCGGATTGGACTCAGGAGAGGATAAAGGATCAAGTTTTCTCCTCTTCTTGTTTTTTGGTTTCCAGTCTTTAATTTATCTTTTGAAACAACAATGCAAAATAAAAGAATGGAAAGGAAATGGTGATGGTGATGCCATTATTTCTTTTGTTTTTGTGCTGTTTTTTCTTCATAATCTTCTTGCGTGTGTTAGCGTTGGCGATATGTGTTGTAGCATGCATTTCTGCTTCTGGATGCGCTGCGCTCCTCTTGAAAAAAGGCACTTCTGTATATTTAACACATATGGCATGCTTTTGCATGAATAAACACAAAACTATTAAGCATTTAATAGATGATCCGGTGATAGTTGCTTGAGACTAAAAGATTTGTGTTTTATATAATTTCAAGTTTGAGTCATGGGGTTATTAATAAGATAGTTATTGGAAATTTATATAATTGTTAATTTTAAAACATATAAGATTAATCAAGATGCATAGAAGCTATCTTGGACATCCACATTAATAATAATAAAAAAACTATTGAAAATAAAGATTGCTAAACAAAAAATGATTGAAAAAAGGAAAACTGGGAAGATGTTGTTAACAGATTCATGCCTTGCTCGTGCAACCTTTGCTAGGAGGTCTCAAAAGTGCCAGCTATCACGGAAAAATATTGTTCGGATATTTTAGTTTTTGTATTTTAAAAGTATTTTTTAAAAAAAATTAACTGTTTTTTTTATTTTAAATTAATATTTAAGATTTTTTTTTATTTTTATTTATTGATTTAAAAATAAATTTTAAAAAATAAAATAAAAAATACTATTTTAAAATTACATTAAAAAATAATTATTATTACGTTATCAAATATATTTTTTTATCTACCAAATTTAAGGATTTTGTTTTTCCTGAATTATTTATTGATCCATTGGAGGGGGTGAAATCAATCCAAGGAACGTGAGTTTTTTCTTTTTATTATAGCATTTGTTTATCCAATTTGCAAAATACTTTTACCCATAATTTTAAAATCTGCCTGCGTGACATGTTGATCCAAAAAACCGGTTGATCTGGGAATAGAATCAAACTGGGTTAAAGAAAAAAAAAAAAAAAAACTCGATGTGACCTGGCAATACGGCAAGATCCGGTTGCAAACTCATTAACTTTTTTTTTTTTACTAAAATAATATCGTTTTAATTTTATTTAAAAATAAAAATTTGACTTGATCGATCCAATTAAGATCCAATAATCCGATCAAAATATGAAATCTGGATTTTAAACCGGTCTTAAAAAGTATGCTTTTACCCCTTTCCATATGTAAAAATGATTGTGAAATTTACCATTTTAAAATTGTGTGGACCCACGGTCAGTCGGATTTATCAAATAATAAATAGCTTTCTAGGTAAGCTGATATATTTCTTTTTTCCCTAAAAAATTGAAAAAAAAAAAGAAAGAAAGAAAGAAAAGAAAAGGATATCGTTCTCTTTTTATGATTCCAGAAACACCCTTACACACCTGCCTTGCATTGCATGAGAGAAGACTCCACTCTCAAAACAACAACAACAAAAATAAATAAAGAAATAAAGAAAGAAAGAAGATTGGTGCCGAGTGAGGGAGTGGGTTTCCAGGAAGAGAATAAAGAAGAAATGGTGTTGGACTCGGACCTCGTGACTCGGCTCCGTGAAATACTCAGGAGGTCGGACTTGGACACGGCCACTGCCGGCAGTATACGGCGGCAGTTGGAGGAGGATCTCGGCGTTGATTTATCTGAAAAAAAGAAGTTTATTAGAGAGCAAATTGATACTTTTCTCGAAACCTTTAATGGAGGAGAAGGTAAATCAGAGAATCTGTCAGAAAATGAAAATACCGAAAACGACGCCGTTGATGACGAGGAAAATGAAAACGACGGCGTTAAAGAGGAAGAGGAAGAGGAAGAGGAAGAGACTGAGACAAAGGAAAGCAAAGGGTACCTTTTTTCTTTACTTATATTTATGGTTAAATAAGCAACATAGTGTGTAATGAATTAATCTTGCATGCATGTAGAGATTGCTTGCAAATTATTTTTTTGGGAAAGAAATAAGGTGTTATTTTTTTTTATGGGAAATAGAAATTAGATATTGAGATTTATTGTTTATCGTTTATGGACATATTGCTTGGCTTTTTTTTTAATTGGGATATAGTTTTTGCGGTGCCATTATGTAGTTCTAATTAGGTCAAGAACTTTGTGTCTTATGAGCTGTGTACGCTAATTGCTTTTCTATGCATTTTTTTCGGAGTGTATGTTATGTTATGTTTTGTTTTATAAGAAAATGAAAGCATAAGTTTAACCGTGGGAAATGAATAATGTGACGCTGCTTAGAGATTATTGATGATTAAATTGGGGAGGATATTGGATTGGAAGCAAAATTAGATTATTTGTCCATGACTTACTTTGAGATTACATTGGAAGTGAAGTTAGTATATGATGTTTTGGTGTGTGTTGGTTCATCACGGGTTAGCGAGTATGAGAGAGGTAGTCTTTTTGTAGATTTTAGTGATACAGTCTAGAAATGTCATCCTCTCTTTTATGAGTTCTAAAGAAGTAATTTTTAGATGCCGAATTAGTCAAGGACGTGTTTTCTCTACTTTTAATGCTTAATAATTTTCATTGATTATTTCTTTCTTTTTAGTTTTTGCACTGGATCTATTTGGTGTTTTAGTGGGTTTATTTTGAATACTAAATCTTTGAGTTTCATTTCAGAGGCTTTATTAATTTTCTGTTTGTTTATTTTCTTATACAGAAAGAAAATAGGTGTGTGTTTGCTTCCATTTTAATTTAATGCATGTCAGATGTCCAATTATCCCGGATACCAGTTTCTTATTAATCATGCTAGTCACTCTTGTGTTATCAATCATTTAGGTCAAACAAGACAGGAAAAGTGAGGAAAAGAGGTGGCTTTACTAAATTAAGTAGCTTATCTCCACAACTTCAAGCAGTTGTTGGAGTGCCTGAATTGGCCAGAACTGAGGTTTGTTGAAGATGATTCATTTCTGGAGATTGGTTCAGGTGGTAGTTCATCATGGATCAGGTTCTCACTTTGGTTCTCCTTACTTCTGCTATCCCAGGTTGTGAAGAAGCTTTGGGCCTATATCCGCGAGAACAACTTGCAGGATCCAAAGAATAGGAAGAAAATAAAATGTGATGAAGCATTGCGTGCTGTCTTCCGTGTAAATTCAATTGACATGTTTCAAATGAGCAAAGCCCTGTCCAAGCATATTTGGCCATTAACTGGAGAAGATGGTACTTTCTTTAATAAGTTATCCTCTTTTGTTTTTTTCTGTTTCGGGACAATGGGTTGTTAGTTGTTTTTGCTTGATAGTAGTAACTTATTGCTTTTGATGTGTAAGGTCGTTTAGGATGTTTATGCATTCTTTTATCCTGTTCTAATTATGAATTACTTGTGTTTCTGTTAGTTTAGGAAATTGGGCGTATTTTGCTTTGGCAATTAAATCCAACAATGTAATTTTTATCTTCCCAAAAAAAAAAAAAAGCTGATGGGGGAGAGTATACATTAACCTTATACTAAGATTTTATTTCTTACAAATCAGTGGGCAGGGAAAGTGCTTGCATTAAACTTTGTTTGGTTTGACAATTTTTTTATCAGATATTTTGACTATGATTTTTTTTATTTCCTCTCCTGGGTTGATATTACTGACCTCCTCCCTTTTTATTGGTTGTGGTGTAATACTTTGTTATTCCAGGGAAACTAATCCTTTCCCCTGGTATCTTGATAAATTAGGATGTTTATATTTTCTGCACTTTCAACTGCAACTCCTACAAACAGGCTTTGAACTTCTGCTTTATTTCATTACGGCACATTATAATCCTCTTAACTATTTACCTTTAGAGATCTCTTCTTAATGTGTTATCAGATGATTGTTTGGCTGTTATATTAATCAATGATATTATTGAACCATCAGAACGTGTAAAACAGAAAGAAAAACGTGAAGACAGTAATGATTTTGGGAATGAAGGAGACAATGGAGGGGAAGAGGAGGAGGAGGAGGAAGAGGTAAAGAAAGAGAGTAATGGAAGAAGAAAGAAAGGACGGTGGGTTTCTTGTACTCGTTTTTTCTTTTTTCCATGAGTGAATTTCTATTCTTGTTTGCCATTATTTTGAGTTTCCTAATGATTCCCCTACTTGACAGCGTGGGAATTACCCATGCTCGCATTAACTTATGATATGGTTACTTTAGGGGTTGAGGTTTTCTTTATGACTAAATGCAACTTCTTCCTTAAAATATCACCACTGAAAATAATGAGGTGGTTAGCTCTCCCTTAGACAAATTCCTGCCATTTTATGGACTAAAGAAATTTTGGTTCAGGTTCTAAAAATTATTAATTTTCATAACCATTCTACATGTTTGAGGCTTACTGGAGTGGATGATATGAGGTTGTTTGTGATTAGTGGTCCTAGACTGATATTAGTAAATGTGAGGACTAGCATGACATTCTTATTCCATTAAATATAATATTTATGGTTGTTTTATGGACTAAATAATCTTATCTTATCCAGTAAATCTGCTAAGGTGGATGAAAATGTTAAGAAAAGAGGAGGCGGCTTTACTAAATTGTGCAGTCTTTCTCCTCAACTTCAAGAGCTTGTTGGTGTTCCTGAATTGGCCAGAACTGGGGTATTTTAACAGATGCCTGGATGCTCTTTATGTTATCAGTTGAGCTGAAGAATGATTGTTTAAGATTTATTTTTTTTACTAAATCATAGTCCATACTTGTTTCTTCCTGTCCCCTTTTGTTTTGGTAGGTTGTGAAGAAGCTCTGGGCCTATATCCGGGAGAAGAATTTGCAAGATCCAAAGAATAAGCGAAACATAATATGTGATGAATCACTGCGTGCTCTTTTTAATGTTGATTCTATTGACATGTTTCAAATGAATAAAGCCCTGTCCAAACACATATGGGCTGTCTGTGAGGAAGATGGTACGCACTTAATGAGCTTTTCTTTTAAATTTATTGTATGTTAAGGCAAGCCTTTAGGGTAATATTGTCCAGAAAACTTTGCTTCTTTATCTTCACTATAATAAAATACTTTCTTGGGCAATTTGTTACTTTAATTTCAAATCAAATTTAGTTTTTAGCCTCAGTATTGAAAGACGTGTGCTTCAAATTGATGCATCAAATTTAGAACAGGGGATCTCACAAAAACCTGCATTATCTAATTTTTTGAACAACATCTCAAAGTTGCTTGATCAAAGTGATAAAAGACATGTGAACCTTTTCTTTTGTATGTAATGTTTGCACACTTTCCTTTCAGTTCATGAACATATGAATAAGGATTGATGATTCAGCTTCTTTTAACTGACTTTCTATTAAAGTGAAAAAAGATACTTGGCTGGTATATCCTTTAGGCTGTATCCTGTGGATAAAATTGTTGTTGCATGCATTTAGGGATTGGATGTCTGGTTGCCACCTCTTAAAGATGAAGAGGAAACTACATTGCTGGGGAGAGAGGCAAAACAAACATGATAGAATGTGTAGCATAGATGTGTCAAACATATATCCCATGTTATGTCTGTGTTTTTCACCAAGTGCAGTTCTTCTTAACTTCCAGGCAATGTGGCCTTTATTGTCTTAGAAGTTAATCCTAACTACTAACAATATATATATCTCAGTTAGAGTAAGCTGGTTCACCCTAGGTTTCATAACTTCTAATGGTTCTATTACACTCTTATTTTAAGTTAGTGCTCTCCTTGTGAAGTTCATACAAACTACAGATGATAAATTTCTTGAGAGTGACCTTAATTTTTTTTAGTACTTGCCATTTTACATGATATTTTGTAATTTTTGTTCCCATCTCTGAAGAGGACCTCTTTTATCAATTGGTGATTGGAAACCTTCATAGTGTTTAATTTTAAGCTTTTGAATTGGTTTAATAACTCATATCTCTTAGATGAATGATTAGAACATCTTAGGGATACCCCCTTTGACACATGTTGCATGGTTTGATTTAATCAATGTACATTTTCTCCTTCCAAACTGCTTTTCTTCTTTTTATTTTATATAGCAGTTTTTGTTAACTTTGATTATTGCGTGAACGTAAATGGTCACAAATATAACTTATTAGGTTTCAAGTTGTTTGAGAAAGAATTGATGGATCAACAATGAGGAATAAATTTAAAGTATTGTTGGAATACTTTCTATGAGCCAGGAACTTCTTTTTCTTCATCATATTAGTAAATGCCATCTACTTCTTTCTCTTACTTTGGTAGGCTCTAGTTTAAATGTAGAGGAGCCCAACTAGTTTGGGATTAAGGCTAGTGAGTTGAGTATCATAGAGCTTAATGAATTTAGGTGTTTTATGCACTGACTATGGCCTTTTCTCATTAATTTTTATTCATTAAACTTTTAATTTTATCATATTGCAGTTGTCAAAAATATGTTGTGCAAATCTCGTTTGTTGTGTTGACACAAAATCACAACTCAAGTATTCTCTAGTATCTGGGAATCATGAGAATGTTCAAATTGCTTAAAGAAAATGTTTTATCCTGATCTTGTAGCTCCAAGCAACTCTTCACCAAAGGAAAAGGGGGCTAAACAAGGAAGAGAAGAAGGTGAGACTAGTAACTAATAACGCTTTTATTTTCGTAGTAGTTGCACAACCTTCTCGCATAAGAAAACTGAGGATGAATTCTGGCACTCTAATAATGACAACCTGTTATTTCTCACTATTCAGATCCTGATGAACCTAAACAGAAAGAAAAACGGCAGAAGAAAGGTGCTTATCTCCTTGCTCCCCTTCAAATCTCAGATGCTCTTGTCAATTTTTTTGGCACTGGTGAAAATGCATTATCTCGATCTGATGTTGTAAATAGAATGTGGGAATATATAAAAGAGAATGATCTCCAGGCATGTCATCACCTTCCTGATCAAGATTTTGTTCTGACAGTTCAATAATTCTGATGTTCATATGTACATTCCATGAATGTGACTAAATTCCATTAGCAACTGAATCTTCATGCAGTGGACAAATTGGTTTGATGAACTATCTTTCACGGACACTGGTGTTTTGCCAGCTTCAATTAATTGATCTGCTGACAAGCCTGTTGGTAAAGCTTGCACAATATCATGTTCAGAGAATAGGCTTGAGGCTAGACATAGGAATAATGCAAATATAGATACACTACAGAGAATAAATTGAAGTGAGGGCTGTTAATAACAAAGAGAGATGCTTTTGGCTTGGTAACATTCATATTGATAGAGCTTTGCATTGAGTTTGTCTTGGTAACTTTCATATTGACAGAGCTTGCGTTAAGTTTAAGCTTGGTAGCATTCATATTTTGTGCGCCAATATTCAATACACATATAATTGTGTGTCTGCATGCATGAATGTGTGTGTTTCAGAACCATCTCTTCATCCTATGCAAGAAAGCTTTTTGAGTGGATGGTGTTATCAGTTACATGGTTTATCTATTTTCACTATAAATCTAGCCCTGTGTTTTCATGAATTTTCTCTTCATTCTATGATCTTTATTGAAGTATATTGAGTGGAGGGTGTCACCAGTTACATGGTTTATCAATTTTCTTATAGAAATCCAGCCCTGAGTAGGTCTCCACCATGATAAGGAAAGACCAAGTTTGCTACAAAATTACAACGTGCACTCTGAAAATAACCAGAGTGCCAGTAACTTGAAATTTTCTAAATCTGAATTGCAAGGCATGAATGTACACATGTGATGCACCTGTTTTTCAAAAAGAGAAAACAGTGATCTTTCAATCCATTTTCTTATTTGTCTTCTTTCATAAGATGTGTTAATGAAAAGAGAGGAAAGGATAGCTGAAACTAATTTATGAATGCAAGTCACAGCTTAAGAGGCTGAATTTCGATGTTCATATCTGAAGTTAACCCTGAGCGAGTTAGATAGCAATGACACTGTTGAATTTAAACTGCTTGGCCGAATACACTTCCAGTCATGGCTGTGTCTGTGACCCTTCCGGTACTACCAAACATAGTATGTCCTTTGAAGTATGGTTATGTTTAATTTTTGTTGTTATTATTAAGCTCTGGACCTTTTTTCTCGAGGTTTATGATAATCTCTTGTTCTATCATACTGATGCATTTGGTAAAATGATCAGCTTTATTTTGTCTTTGTTGTTTTTTAGACTTCTGTCAATTTCAGGCAGCTGCACCTTTACATACTGAGAGTTTTCTTATTTTTTCTTAAGGATCCTGCTGATAAGAGGAGAATTCTTTGTGATGACAAGCTAAAAGAACTATTTGAGGTTGACTCCTTCAGTGGCTTTCACAGTCTCAAAGCTCCTGTCATCTCATTTTATCAAGACAGAACAGTGAGTTGCTTATATGTACATAACTTGAGCCCATCAAAAGTGGGAAATTTTGCTTGAGTTGAATTTACCCTTTTCCATTTCGCCCTGGCAACCTGTATGCTCTTTGTTGAAGAAATGGAAATAGTTTTGCAAAGTAGTTCTTTTTACTAATTTTTCTTATAGGATTTCTAATTTGCATTCCCCCCCTTTTTTACCTCTCCTGTTTGAGGAGGTTTCTTTCAACCTATTTTTTATCTTTTCTTTGTATTCTTTTTTTACTTTGGCGTGGAGATATGTGGTACTGTGGTGGGATGAGTTGGTTTACCTCCTATACATGATTTGCTTCTTTATATGCCAATATCTCTTAGAATTTTACAAGGAGTGGAATGATAAGATTTGGCCACATGGAAAAACAAATTTGTCGTGCAATGTGGTTTCACTAGGATCATAAGGTCAAGGAAACTTTCACACCATGTTTGATCTCTGGCAACGTTGTTTATCAAGCATGCGGTCTGTTCTTTTGTCCTCTGTGATATCCAACTGGTGGGCGTTAGATGCTAGCCAGAAATTTTGATATTTCATAATATGCTCTGGTGCAAGTGTTTGGAAGTTTCCCGCAGGAAATTTAACATGGAAGAGATCAAACAATGGTGTGAAAGTTTTCTGAATCAACTCCCTGTCAACCAAACATTCAACAACATCCCACACCCCTTCTACACGTTCTCTGAATGACTATTTTTCCATAAGGTTGAATTTAGAGGGTTATCAGCTAGCTGGCCATGAATCACGCGCATGTTCAACACCGTATTTTATAATTGATACAGGGTATCATTTTGCATACAGAATCAGGAATGTTTGCTGTGTGGAGAACCTCTTCCCACCGGTGGATGTTGTGAAAAGAAAGCATTTTTCACAAAGTGTTCACGTGAATTCATGTGAACATGAAGGTCATGTCCTGACTAGTTATCCATTTCCAAGTGGAATCCTTTCGGCCTATCCTGTTCTGGAGCTGACCTGACTTGTATGTTACTGCTCTATTATATTTGGATGGTGGGCATGGACCAATTTCTCGATTCCATTTCCCTCTTCCATGTCATTTCGCATGAATCACGATTCAGCTACCTCAATGCACTATAAATCCGAAATAAAAGGATTAAAACTACAAAAAAAAAAAACCAAATAATACGCTGAACCTTTTCTTTCATTAAATTATAAAACTAATTATGATATAATAATAATAATAATAATAAGAAAGGCTTTAAGTTTCATTTTTAAATATGAGGAATCAGCATTTAACATGTAGCCTCTGTAAATATATATAAAAAAATAGAATCTTAATATTTATATTAGGGGGTCAATAATTGGGGTTCAAAGTTAGTGTCGCTCTATTATTGTCATCATTATTTTCGTACCAATAATAGTTTTCACACCGAAATGTTTCTTGTTTCTTCGGTTCTTCTGATGATATGCAGCAAGGTTAGTCACTCATTTGTCAGAGATATTAATTAATTAATTAATCAATCAATCAAATTTTATGTAAATAAATAAATAAATTATATGACGACCACGGCTCGTTTGTTATGTAATCGCCAGTTTAGCCATTGTTCCTACCTTGTAGAGATAAACCATTTGCGTTATAAGGCATTGGCCTTCTTCTTATATACTTCTATATTATAAAACAATTAAGAATTATTATAAAATTTCTATTTATATAAAGAGTAAAACATGTTTTTTACAATTTACCCTTCATTTCTTTTTTAATTTCAATTTTGTTTTTGTTTTTTTGTTCTTAATTTCACTCTCATATTTTTTTTTAACAATTGTTCAAGTTGCAATTGAATTGGTCATGTTAATTGGATTACAATGTAACAACTCTTATACGATTTAATTTTAAACTCGGGTTAAGCAAGAAGTCAGGTTGAAATGTTTTTTCTATCAATTTCAACATTTTATTTTTCTTAATTTCATCCTCAAATTCTTTTTATACTAGTTGGCTAAATTACCGATGGACCAAGCAAGTCGATTGAGTCATGTTAAAACAACTTATATGCAGTTAAATTTAAACCCGAGCTGGGCAAGAAATTATGTTAGGAGTGTTTTTATGTCAATTTCATGATTTCTTTCTCAATTTGATCATCAATTTTATTTACTAGTCAGTTGAGATGTCTTTGGAAATAGCAAATTGACTAGCCATATCGGTTTGTGAGATAATTTGTTTATGATAAGATAAGTATTTTTATTTTACAAAATATGTCTTCAAACTTATTTATGTTGTGTTATTATAATGGTACTATTATTCTTGATACGAATAATAGTATCACTTACATTGAAAAAAGTATTGTGTTATTGAATGGTATTAGAGGCATGTCATTTGAAAATACCAAAAAAGTTACATATGAAAGACTTGAGTTGAATTATAATGATGTTGAAATAGATATCACTTGGATGTGTCTTATTATAAAACATCATTATTTTTTGATACCGATTACATGTGATGGAGATTTTAGAAATATGATGGAAATGTTTGTTCAAAGTGGAATGAATATGATGGAGTTGTATATGAATAACTGACCTAAACTTAGTAGCTCATATGTAGAACATAGAGATACTAATATATATATATATATATATATGCCCATATATGCTTGGCCACTTAGACAATTATCACATTCGACTGGTGCTGGTATATCTAGGACATTGGATGATAGAATTATAGGAATTTATTATGAAAATAGAATTAAAACTGTATATTATGATCAACGTAGGTATGACTCCTCCGATCTTGGTGATAATAAATATGAGGGTGTCATGAGTTTAGTTGAAATATTAGATGATGATGATGATGATGATGATGATGATGAGGCCTCATGTTCCAGAATTTGGTCATGATACTGGAGTTAATGACATGGTTTGTAATAAGTGGTTTGTTTATCATAAAAAATAAATTAGTAATAGTGATTTGGTTGTTGGACAAAATTTCAGAATTAAAATTGATTTGATGAATTAAGAAATGACACATTACATATTCATTTGAATATCGCGCTTAATGTTTATACCAAACATCTGTTCAACTATACTGTGTTTATTCACCTAAGTGTTAATGGTATTTACGTGGGGGATACCATAAAAAATCATATTTCTTTAAAATAACAAAGTTAAAAGATAAACACACATGTATCAATACATATATAAAAAGACCATCACCAACTTGATACTAAATTTAGTGCATCAGTGGTTGCAACTCTTATTCAAGATAACCTTGTCTATATTATTTCCATTATACAAGAAGAAACTAAATTGCATTATAAGTTCAAAATTTCTTACTATAAAGAATGAGCTCCAAAATAAAAGATTCTTGAGGAACTTTTTAGAATACATGAGGACTCATTTGAAATGTTACCTAGATTGTTTGTGTCTTTACAAGAATCAAATTCATGAACAGTTATTGAGTGGAAATATAATGGACAACGTGATGGTGAAACATTTGTTTTTTGTTGTATTTTCTAGGCATTTGATCCTGCAATTGAGAGGTTCAACTCTTCTAAGCCAATTATTAGTGTGGATGACACCTATTTGTATGGAAGGTTCAATGGAAAGCTATTGATTGCAATTGCTTTTAATACATATAATGAGATTTTTCCTTTACATAATAGTTAAAGAAGAAATAATGTTAACTAAAGATGATTTTTACTACTTATTCAACTTCACATTACAAGTGATTGTAGTGGTATATGTATAATATCGGATATACATGTTGATATTAAACATGGAGTGACAACAATTTTTCCTGAACCAATTGGATATTATAGGTGTTATATTAGATACTTGACAGACAATTTCAATCACAAATTCAAAGATTTGTCAGCAAAAAAAGAGTTGCTTATGATGTACTATGAATCTTTGAAGTGTAAATTTGATGTATGGTTTGATGATATGGGTAATTGTCATTTAGAATGGAAAGAATGACTTGAGCGGGAACTGAAAGAAAGATGAGCACTTTCTTATGACAAGGGTCACCGATATGGCAATATGACAACAAACCTTTATGAATATTTTAATCATGTTTAGAAAGGCACACACGCTTTGCCTGTTTCTGCTTTAGTTTAATTAACATTTTTTAAGACTAATGTTTATTTTGTTAAATGAAAAGATGATGCATATGACTACATTGCACAAAGAAAACTATGGCCTCCTGTTGTTTAGCTTGAATTGGATGCCAAAATACTATGATCTAAAGATCATATTGATCTATGTACACGAGAGAGGGGCATTCATAATATGTGACATATGTGGTCAGACAAGACATCATAAAAAAAAAAAAACTTGTGAATGCAAACATTGTATGTTATAAGTTAGACAACGACATGTCTATTTATTATTGTTTGTCATTTAATTTTAATTGTTTTTTTTATAATATTTAATTTCTAATTTTGAATTATATTTTTTATTTTATAGGTACACTTTGTTAGGATGTCACATACGCAAGATGTGTCATCTTCATCTATATGTAGAGCTTCTCGGTACATAGATTTTGGTCCAGTTGATCCTTTTGTTCTACGGTTACTAAAATTACATATATCTGAGGCCATATGGAATGAAAATGTCTGTTTATTTTTCATTTGAAAAAGATGTTTAATTATTGTGTTGATGACCTTATAATTCATGCTAATACATCACATGTTTTCTTTTATTATACAAGATTTGGGTAAGATGTATTGCAAATTTTATAAGTTGATGCCACTTCCAAATCCTATGATCCCATACATCATGTAGGCGAGTTTTTATTACATTACATATCTTCAACATATAAAGATGGATCATGACTTGCTCATAGTACTCATTAAGAGATGGCGACAAGAGACTTATACGTTCCACCTTCGTGTTCGGGAGATGACACCTACATTGCAGGATACTGCTATTATGCTTGGCTTGCCTATAGATGGGCAAGTAGTTACTGTTGTGGGTATCCAGAATAAGATCATGTTATGCGAGCATTCATTCAAACGAGTATCCCCTTCTAAAATGTTCAATGGGAACACTTTATCCATGAGATAACTTGGGGAAAACTTTTTTGAATTACCTGGTAATTATGATGATGAGATCCTACAATGATATGTTAATGCATACTATTTGTTTAATTAATATATTCATTTATCTATATTTTGATTTGAACTTGATGTTCTATTATACAGGTATGCTAGAGTGTATATACTTCACATGTTTGACAATAGATTTTTCACGGATCTCAGTGGGATGCTTGTGCCCTAGTTCTACCTACCATTGCTAGAGGATTTCCAATCCATTCCACTTTATAGTTGGGGTTTAGACGTCCTTACATGTTTGTATATGCATCCATGTCAAACTAACTTGGAAAAATCAAAACAAGTCGAAGTAAGTTTATTGTTTTTACAGGTAAAATAAATGTAATAAGTTTTTTTATTTTTGTATTATATATATATATATATATATATATATATATATAAATGTATGGTTTGGTTACTAATTGCTGTAAGTTTTTTTGTACATAAAACTATGGTCATGAGAGTATTTACACTTGGGGCAACCATGAATTGAGAAACCTGTTATATCTATCCAGGTTTTGGAGGTTGATTTACAACTTTCATTAGGTTACAAGTAATATGTTATTAAATATATAAATTGTGTAGCTTAGATTAATAATATTTTTCATGAAAACCTTATTTAATAAGTTTTATTACTTATTTATTAACAAATGGTATAAGGGTAGATATTTTGAACATAATCCAACCCACGTTTTGTCATTTTATCATATTGAGTTAGATAGACAGCAATCAAATCAAATGTGTTTATAAATTATGAGAAAAAAATAATGATTTGTGTTGATGTTGGTAAATGATGAGAATTAATTGCTTTTATTGATATTTAATTTTTTAGATATTGGTAAATGTTGGGAAATAATTTTTCATGGGTTGATGTTGGCAAATGATAAAAATTAATTACTTGCATTGATGTTTAGTTTTTTGGATATCGATAAATGATAGAAAATTATTGCATAGGTTGATGTTAAATTTTTTCTATATTTATAAATGTCGAGAAATAATTTTTCATGGTTGATGTTGGTAAGATAAGAAATAATTGTATTGTTGATGTTTCAATAGGTTGTGTGGAATCTTTATTTAGAAGATAATATAGCAGTTGCTCCTGTTATATGGACATTAGCTATGGATTTTTGGACATTAGTTGCCCTCTTCATATTTTTTGAGCTTTTTTAGATGCATTACCCAGATCGTGTAATGTGACAATTTAGCTTTAAGTAACACATCTCATATGACATAGATACGAGCAATCAGTTGCATTTTATTAGTCGTTTGAGCAAGCAAATTGATCATAATTGGATGATCCACCATCTCCAACATGTATTGATGAGGGATACATGATGATATTTTATTTTCAGAAAGGTGCATCTTGTGATTTTTTAGGAGGAATACATAGGGTACTTGAGTATAACACATCGAATCATTACACTTAACCCAAACAAGTTCCTCCATGCGAGGAGATGGAGTATGAGCCACATGCACATCGAATTCAAAATGTTGTAAATATTTGTTACTTTTTATAGGTTTTGATTAAAAAAAAACATTGTATTTTATTTATGGATTAATTACATCATGTTAGGTTGGATAGTTGTTACATGATGGTCGATGTATTGCAGCTGATCTTTGTGATTTCAATGATGATAATAAACTTGCTTGTTATTATGCATCTTCTTGGTTTGAAACATGTCGTACTACACTTGACCTATTATGAGAGACATTAAACTTAAATGATGTTGTCTCGGAGGATAAGACCACACAAAAAGGTGGAAGTTATGCTATTGATGAAGCTAGTCCATCCATTCGTCATCATAAAAAGCATAGATATGCTCAAATGTATTATTATGTTGTTTATTATGTTATGTTATTTTTATACTTAAAGTTATTTTTATTATTACTACTTTTGTAAAAAGAAATTCTAATTGTCATGTTGATTTTAAAATTGTCTTACATATTATGCATTTTCATACTTAGTTTATATAAACATAATTTAATATCGTTAATTAACAAATGAACACATGAACAAGTTGTTTAAAAATTAAAATCATCCATTAACAACTTTGAAAATGCACATAAATAAAAACAATGTTTAAAAAACAAACGCATTAATTTGAGATTATAATTAACAAATAAAAATGTTATTAAAATAACTTATGTTTTAATTATAGATTTAAGGTTTGGTAATTTATGGTTTTGTTTTACGTTTGATTGTCGTAGTTTAGACTTTGTGGTTTTGTCTGTCATATTATTGTAGTGGTTTAGACTTTGTTTATGTAAAATTTTAAGGTGGGTTGTGATGCTTGACACAATTACTATTACAATTAGTAGTTGTTAATAAAATCATGCTTTCTAATAGCAGTTGAGTTAAAAGTGTGTGTGATTTACCAAATAATTCTCTTCTATGCTATTTCTTAAAAATATTATTAAATTGTGTTATAAAAGACCCTAATTATTGAAACCAAAAAAAAAAAAAGAATCTATTAGGATGGGCCCACTAATATTTGATTTGTTCAAAGCATAGTTATTAAACCAGGACCGGCAGGTCGACCCGGTGGCTGGGCTGGTCTGAGTTTGTTAAAAGATTGACTGGTGCAACAACCTGACAAAACTCGGTCAGCCCATGACCCAGGCAAACCCGGATGAGACCTAGTATTTTTTTTTTAATGTGGTTTTTCTTCTATACCCCTCTTTTTTAATATTTTTTTAGTTGCTTATTAACATTTTTTAAAATTCATTATATAAATTTTAAAAAAATATTTTATTTTTTCAATGTAGGATTTGAAACTTTTTAATTTATATACTCTATGTTTACAAGAAAAAACATTATTTTTTAAATATAGGATTTGAAACTTTTTAATTTATATACTCTATGTTTACAAGAAAAAACATTATTTTTTAAATATAGAATTTGAAACCCTTTCGTATATATATTCTATGTTTACAAGAAAAAAGTTATGTTTTTTCAATGTGAGATTTGAAACTCTTTAGTATATATACTATATGTTCCCAAGAAAAAAATTATTTTTTCAATGTGGGATTTGAAACCCTTTCGTATATATACTTTATGTTCAAAAAAAAAAAAGGTTATGTTTTTTCAATGTGGAATAAAAAAAAACATTTTGGTTTAAATACTTTAATTTAAAAGGATAACATATTATATGTTCAATGTGGGATTTGAAGCCTTTTAATATATATACTTTATATTCCCAAGAAAAAAGTTATTTTTTCAATGTGGGATTTGAAACCCTTTCGTATATATATTCTATGTTCCCAAGAAAAAAAATTATGTTTTTTCAATGTAGAATTTGAAACCCTTTAATATAAATATTCTATGTTCCCAAGAAAAAAAAAATATTATTTTCTTAATGTAGAATTTGAAGTCCTTTCATATATATACTCTATATTTGCAAGAAAAAAAATATTTTTTTTTAATGTGGATAAAAAACTTTTTTGATTTAAATATTTCAATTTAAAAGAATAACATAATATTTTTTATAAGTGGGATCTAAAAATCTTTAATATATATACTCTATATTCATAAAAAAATAAGTTATTTTTTCAATGTGAAATTTGAAGTCTTTTAGTATATATATTATATTTTCTAAAAAAAAAAGTTATGTTTTTTCAATGTGGAATAAAAAAAAATTAAATATTTTTTAAAATTTTATTATTTACAACATGTATAATAACTTATATTCACATAATTTTTTTAATTTTTTTATATAAAATATTAAAAATTAAATATATATTTTTAATTTTTTTAAATTACTTCAAGTTAACCTATAAATCCTAAATTGGTTTAATAACTATGTTTTAAAGGACCGCCGTTCATATGCGGTGAGGCGATTCCCCTATCCAACCACTCTTCGTAGGATTGGCCACGTCATTCAACGGGCTACCCTGACAGTGTCCATAATCTCTCCACGCGCTTTGTTTTTTCTCCTTTCCCTCACTTCTCTTTCCACCCACTAATTATGGCAACCATTTTGTTTAAAGAAGTGCTTTTTCTTTTTTCTCACGTTTAAAGCAAGTTGTAGAATTTTCATGGAATTCCTTTTATCATCATTTCTATGAATATATATTTTGGTAATGTGTTTTTAAAAATTTAATTTTTTTTGATGTGTTAATAGAAAAAATAATTACATATTTTTTTAATGTATTTTTAAACAAAAAATATTTTTAAAAACAACTGTTATTTTAGTCTCAAACATCCCTTTACAAAATCATAACTAGTCCTCCCTTATTTATTTGAAGGGTTGCTTTTTTTACGGTGCAATATTTTTTGTTTTCATATAATTTTTAAAAATATATTTGTTTTAAAAAACTTTTAAATGATTTTTTGTGTATTTTTCGATGATTTTAAAATGTTTATATCAAAAAAAAGTATTTAATATATTTTTAAATAAAAAATATTTTTAAAAAATATTTTAAACCACAATATGTTCTTTTGGAAAGTCCGAACAAAGATTTGTCAAAATTCAATTTTATATATAGATCACATGTTGCTCTGACTTAAAAGAGATAAAATTAGGTCGTATGTAGTCGTCGGAAACTTATCTAAAGAGAGCATCTGCTGATGGGGAAAAAAAAATGTAAAGCCTTCGATTGGTTTATGAAAAGAAATACAAAGTCAAAAAGCTTGACAAATCGCCCAATTTGACAACTTCAGAGAAACAATGCATTTGATTTGTTGGGTGGTTCTCATAGCATTTCAAAACTCTAATTGAATTCTGCCTCTCTTATCAAAGGCGTATGCGATAAAAATTCTCGTAACTGTGAAGCAATTGAAACGATCATGATCATGCTATGCTGCCTCTGTGGTGATATCATAATTTAGTTTGGGAATCCGCAAGGAAACTTTTCTTTCTTTCTCCTATCATGGATGTGATTGTGACAGTAGGTATGGGACTCGATCATTGCACTGTAGAAGACGAGCATGGAGGAGAGAGGATGGGAGGCCTTGAGACATACTCATTGTTCATCTCTCTTCATTTCTAATTAATGTGTCCAATCCAAGGCATGTGCGAGGAACAGCAATCAAGAGATTTATTCCAGGGAAAATTTCATTCAACTGGAGTCCAAATCAAGTTCATTGAAGCAATTTGAAAGTATCATAAATAATAATTTAAAATTCAAAAACTACAATTGGAAAATTGTGAAGAGTCATCATCCTCGAAGAGTTCAAATAGCTGGGTAAGATGTCAAAAGAGGAAGGGGGTAAAAATGATTGTGTCAGGATATGGGGCCAGAGAGAAGTGGAATTCTTTCAAGCAGCAAGCTTGAACAAGCAATAATGCTACTCAAACAACTCCTGAGAAAGTATACAGAGACATCGAGGCCCCAGATGACAAGAACAGCCTCACAAGATGTCAAGGCATTCTTACAAGATTCCATCTTGACAAGGGCAATGGAAGAATCACAAGACAGAAAGATACCTCTCGTGAGAAGGGGTCGCAAAATGCCGCCATGAACGTGAGCAATTGTCATCACGTGAAAGATGCTTTTTGAGGGCGATAAGGAGCGCGTCGAAACCCTCTCATATAATAAAGGTGTTTTGATTCGCTGTTTCTTTGGATTCAATGCAAATTGGTTTGCAACTTTTCTGAAAAGAATTGGCCCGTTCAGCACCGTGAATCTCTCAGAAAAACTAGGGCACCCTTGCAAGCTCACACTCTTTACTAGTGGACGTAGCACTGTCGAACATGATTTATGGTTGTTTCTAGATAGCATCAACTGTCCATGGAATTGAAGAGAAAATCTGCACTAACAATTAATTAATTTCACAGTCAACCCGCTTCATCATCTCGTCCAAAGAAACCTCCCACTGAGTACAGTCGGGGTTTCCATGGATCCATTGAGTTCATCAAATTAGTCTTCCATTGTTTTGGAGGAATCAAATTGGGTTCTCATGGCAACATTTGTAAGGAAAAGAAAAAGGTCTCGAGTACTTTGTTGAGTGCAAGTCTTCTTGTTAAACAAAAAACAGAGTACTGTATTCGATTGACTGCAAATATTAATGTTTGCAGCCTCTTCTGCATGCTCCGAGTTCAATAGCAAATTACCCCAAACATTTTTGGAGCTGACAGTCTTCACCATTATGATGCTCTGGTGAGAATGATTGGGGATGGCATCGCATGCAAAAACTGTACTGAATTGCTTCAGCAGAAGAACTAAGCACTCCTTGTTTGTCCAGATCATCATCATCATCATCATCATCATGTACCATAACACTCTTCACCAAACTGGTTTCTCTCATTATTTCTGATATCATCCGACCCAAAACTCAATTTAAAGATGTATATACGTTAATTTGTCTTGTGAATGCCATGACTCCTTGAAAGGGAGATGGGGGCATGGAGTCCTTAGTGATATCTATACGTCTTCTTGAAACAGATAGGTATGAACGCTCTTGGATTCTTCACAGGTACCATTTATTGGATTCTTCTGGGTAATCCCCAAGAATAAGATGCCTTGTCCTGGCCATCAAATATTAAAATTGATAGCTCAGTTGGTCAAGCCATCTCAGCTCTCTCTCTCTCTCTCTCTCTCTCTCTCTCTCTCTGAGTAAAATTCCACGCCTCCACTTTTGTTCATCTTTTCTTGAATTGACCGTGCCTTTTCCTTTCTTTATTTCTTTCTTGGGCCTTAGAGACTCTGGATACCTATGGCCAGGCTCTTCTATTCCATGCCATCATTACCTTCATTAGAGGCAGAATTTAAAGAACCTTATCGCTTTGACCGCTATATTTTGGAGAAGAATATGAAACACCGCCGCACAACAGACGAGGGGCACGTTTCATTGATTTGACCATAATGGCCCTCTTGCTGTTTTCAACTTGAAATAACCAGTGGCCAGTATGGAATAGTATCGGGAAATATCATCCTTTGACTCCATTGTTAAACAACTGTTATTGTGAATATTATATGTATTAAATAACAGCTAATAATAATAATAATAATAATAATAATAATGGTTATTCAATATATAAACGTGAATAGTAGTTGTGTTGTTGTAATATAATTTTATTTTTAATACCAACCTTAAATTTATATAAAACAAACCTTAAATCATCAGAAAAGATAAAAAAAATTATAAATTACCAAACTCATAATTGAGAATGCAATATTTTAATATTATTTTGATTTGTTACTTATAATCTCAAATTGATATGTGTTACTGTTTTTATTAATTAATTTTAAAGATAATTGATAATTTCAATAACAAAATATAACGATGTGTATTTTTTTAACTTGTAAAATGATGATTTGAAATTTTAAATAATTTATCCACATATCAACTATTTATTGATGATTTTAAATCATATTTATTTTAAATAAATATGAAAATGAATAATATGCAAGACAACATTAAAATCAACATGATAATTAGTTAAAATAATATTACAAAAGTAATAAAAATAAAAATAATTCTAAGCCAAAAAAAAAAATAACAATATATAATAATGCATCTAAGCCTATCTATATATGCTAGGATGACGAGTGGATGAGTCAATTTCATCAATAGTACAACTCTCACCTATCTATGTAGTCTCATCCTCTAATACAATATCATCTAGGCTCAACGTCTCTCCTAACATGTCAAGTATAATACGATATGTCTCAAATCAAGAAGATACATAACAATGAGCAAGTCCATCATCATCACCACGAAGATTGGTAGCAGTACGTCGACTATCATGTAACAATTGTCTAAACTAATATGAAGTAAATAGAAATTATTAATCCATAAATAAAATGCAATGGTTTTGTCCAAGTTTATAAAAAGAAACAAATACTTACAGCATTTTGAAATCAATATGCATATGGCTCATACTCCATCTCCTTGCATAGAGGAACATGTGTTACATTTGGTGTATTGATTCAATGTGTTATACTTAAATACTAGCCCATGTATTCCTCTTTATAAATTTCAGGATGCACCTCTTTAAAAATAAAACATTTTCATGCATTTCACATTGATATATGTTTGAGATGGTGAATCATCCTATTATAATCAACGTGTCTATTTAAATGACTAATGAAATGCAACGGATCGCTCGTAATGTATCTATATCAGATGAGAAGTGTTGTTTAAAGCTAAATTATGACACTACATGGTTTGTGTAATGCATCTCAACAAACCTAGAGATAACCAATGTCCATAAGTCCATGACCAATGTGCATATAACAGGAGTAACTATCATACCAACTTTTGAATGAAGATTCCACACAACCTATTGAAACATCAATAATGCAATTATTTTTCATCATTTATTAACATCAACCTATGTAATTATTTTTAATCATTTACCAGCAAGATAAAATTTCTACATCATCAATGCAAGAAATTATTTCTCATCATTTACCAATATTAAAGCAAACAATTATTTTTCAACATTACTTCTTAATATTTCCAACATAAAAAAAAATTATCTCATCGTTTTATGTAACATCAACATTGCAACTTATTTTAACATACATGATTTGATTGTTGTCTATTTAACTCGCTATGATAAAATGATAAAATGTGGGTTGGATTATTTTCAAATATCTACTCCCACACCATTTATTAATAAATAAGCAATGAACTTATTAAATAAGGTTTCCATGAAAAACATTCATAATCTAAATAACATAATTTATATTATCAATAACATATTAAATGTATCTTAATGGAAGTTATAGCTCAACCTCCAAAATCTGAATAGATATAACAAATTTAGATTCAATTCGTGGGCATCCTAAATGTAAATTTTTCCATGACCATAACTTTCTGTTTAAAAAAATCCAATAATTAGTAACCAAATTAAACATAAAAAAAAAACATAATACAGAAAAAAAAAAAACTTATTACATTTACTTTACCAGTAAAAGCAATAAACATCCTCCAACTTGCTTTGCTTTTTCAAAGCTAACTTGACACTAATGCTTATACAAACATGCAAGGACACATGAACCTCAACTATATAGTGGAATGGATTTGAAATCCTCGTATAGTGGTAGGTAGAACAAGGGTAGATGTATCCCACTGAGATATATGAAAAGTATATTACCAAACATATAAAGTATGCATGCTCAACATAGCTACACAACAAAACAGTGAATTTAAATCAAATATATATAAATCAATATGTTAATTGAACTATTAGCATGCATTACCATGCCATTATATGATCTCATCATCATAATCACCAGGTAATTTAGAAAAGTTTTCTCAAAGTCATCTTATGCATAAAGCGTTCCCCTTGAACATTTTAGGAAGGGGTACTCATCCAAATGCACACTCGTAGCAAGTGACCTTAGTTTGGATACCCACGACAGTAAATGCTTGTCCATCTATAGGTAAGTAAGCATAATAGCAACGTCCTGTAATATAGGCTTCATCTTCACTACACGAAGAAGGAATGTGTGAGTCTTCTATCTTTATTTTTCAATAAGCATCGTGAGCAAGTCATGATCTATTTTTATGTGTTAAAGACATGCAATGTAATAAAAACCCGTGTGCATGATGTATAAGATCATATGATCTAAAAGCAACATCAACCTATAGAATTTATGGTACAAACACATCAGACATTGTTTTTTTTATTATACAGGATTTAGGTAAGATAATTAGTGAAATAAATAATAGTTTTTAACCTAAATCTAATTAACCTAATCCATAATTTAACCTAAATCAACATTAACATTTCAAACACATAATTTTGTTAATTCATAATCAATAACACCCTAAAATAATTGATCATTTAACAATATAACATAATTATATTTAATTAACTTAAATTACATCTAATTAACTTGATTCGTAATTCAAAACCCTAAAATCAAATTAACAGTAATTAAACATAAATTACATCAAATTAATTAAGGGAAAATGTTCAATATACCTTTAAAAATAAAATATGGGTGGTGAGGGTGACCAATGGTGGCTGTTTTGGCCAGAATGTGGGTGTCCTGTAGTTGGTAGAGAGAGAAAAAGAGAGGTTGCATCAAGTAGAGCTAGATAGAGAAAAAGAGACAGGTGATGTAGAGAGGGATGGGTGTTTCAGGGCTATTTGGGGTGTTTTTTTAATGCTAGGGAAAGAGAGATCTAGTTGGTGGTGTGAAGGAAAGAACGAGGTGTTAGAGAATAATATAAATTATATCTTGGAACCTCACTTCAAAACTTAAGCTTTTGGGTTGAATTGGTTCTTTGACATGGTATCAGAGCCGTGATGATCAAGTGGTCACGAGTTCGAATCTTATCATCCCCATTTATTTGATAAAAATTAAGCACAAGGTAAATGGACCTGTTCAAATTTCAAGCTCAAAGGATTTTCACTTGAAGTTGTGTGTTAGAGAATAATATAAATCATATATTGGGACCTCACTTAATAGTTTAAATTATTGAATTGAGATGGTTTTTTGACAGAAAAAAAAGAGACCAACAAGAGGAGGAAATGAGAGAAAAAGAAAGAAAGAGGATCTCAGGACTTAAAATTCAAATTGAGTTATATATGCCATTTTACAACTCATGAAAATATTATAGTTTTCTAATTATTTTTTTAACCTCGTTACTTTACCCCTTTTATTCATGTGTTAAAAAAGAAAAAAACCTATTTCTTTTTTTTCATGTGTCGTTGTGCTTTTCTTTTTTTTTCGGATCAACACAACCATCCTAAAAGTCAACTAAACTTACTTTTACTTCTCACCGACATCGTTTCCATTCATAGAAATGACTTTCGACTCTTTGAAAAAAAGGAAGAAGAACTCTTCAATTAATCAGACAGAAATATCCTAGCTGATTAGGTTGTAAATCTCCCATGAATTGCGATAAACCAATTTGAGTTTGTTTAAGGAAAAAATGGGTATTCCTTCCAAATTTTCTTTGAGCTCTCATTAAACGGAACAGAACTATAGTCCTTCAACTTTTAGAATTATTTATTTTGCTCCATGTACTATTTTTCTTTTGAATGTAACTCCGTATCCAGTAACAAACTCAAACTTGCACACTGTAGCCATATTATTTGCTCTATAAAAGACATGTGCCATGATGCAAGGGGTCAAAATTAGAAATTTGAAGGTCATATATAGACCGCATTCCTTTTTAGTGAAAGTTGAGATTAAATTAAAAATAAATAAATAAAGCAAGTCTTCTCTTAGCTGTTGATAAAGGGTATAACGGTAATTTACATAAATGCATAAATTCTCAGCGTGTAACAAGCAACCGACACAACTCAAGCAGATGCAAGAAACCGGTATTGATTCAATCAATTAGACAGCGTTTGTGGCGCCCAAAGACAGTTTGGTGAGAATTTGATTTCTTTTTTAAAAAGATTAATTTTTTAATATTTTAATATGCTTATAAAAAAAATTTAAAAAATTATTTAATATACTTCCATAAAAAACAAAAAACAACCACTTTCATCATACCAAACACCACCTTGGAAAACTACACGTTTTCATACAGAATTAAAAAAAAAAAAAAGTCTTTCGAGATAAGAAGCGATTCTGCAAAACGACCAGTCAGGTTCCCATCGTAATTAAAGAATTAATTAAAGTGATTGGCAGGTTTGGTCGTGATGTAGAGAGAGAGAGAGAGAGAGAGAGAGAGATTCTTAATTAATTCCATGGAAGAAAAATGTATCCAGATGAAAAATCTGGCAATATCAAGACTCGGGACCCGCAGCAACTGCAACACCAACGCTTCATCATCCTCCAGATTCCTTATCTATAAGCTTAACCCCACGTTAAGAATTTGACAATTCGGCGATTGTCTTGAATACAAGCCTATTCACATGCAATGAGTGTCCCTTTCTTGAAAGAGAATCTATCCACCCACCTGTTTATTTCTTTATTCAAGCCAAGTTGGCCAATGGCCAGTGAATCAGAGAAATAATTCTCATCTCTTAGGTTTTGACGAGGAAAAACGATTACAGATTTGATTTCCATTTTATAAATTAACAACGTAATGTGACCTCGACTGACTTCTTCCACACTTGATTCGAGAAAAATGAGAGGAAGAACTTACCTTCCACGAACAATGCGTATGCATGTTTGCTTTGATCCATTCTATTCCAGGTCTATCTTCTTCTTCTTTTTTACGTCAACGCTGCTATATCCAGAGCATAATATCTCCAGAATGTCTAATATTTAATTAAAATGGTAGGTTAGACAAGATCTTAGCATGTCATTTAAGATTCTGCTGTATGTAAATAAATGCACCACCAACTATTCTATGACGAGCCCCGGCCGGATTACATAGGCGGCGGCCTGTGTGTCAACCGTTGAGTAACATATAAATCATATTTTATGTTTTTATATAATAATTTAAATTATTAAATTGAAATAATTCTTTTATAAATAGTTCCTAGAATCATCGAAAGGAGCCCTTTTTTATTATTATTCCCTTGGAATTGAGAAAAGAGCACTAAACCAGCAACATATAGAAAAATTAATCTTGCGAGTTGCAATATATGGAAAACAACTCACTGGTATATGCTTTTGAGATGAAGTAAAAGTACAAAAGGAGGTGATTATGATATGGACTTTGCTTCAATGTTATTCCATCTTGGTGGCCTTCGAGTGTTCCTTCATGGAAATGAATGATTCTTGACCTCTGGCGAAGAAACATGAGAAAAAGGGTCGTGTTTAATTTATTTATGCTGATGCTCCTTTATTTGACTGTGAAGCCTGGTGAGTCAACTTGACAGATTCGGGATATTTTACCTGCCCAGTTCAAAGAAAACTTAGAATGGCTTTTGGAGGAAAAAGGGAAAGCGTTCTCACTTTTTTTTTTTTTTTTTTTAGTGCGTTTGCTGGTATCAAAACTGCTGTTGGTGATCTTGAGCTTCTGGGAGACGACTTTTTCACCGTCTTTTCTTAAAGGTTTTTGCTTTGAAGGAGCACAAAGGCTACTGGGCTTGCCTTGAAGAGTAGTTTCTGTGTCCTGAATAGTGTTTTGATGCTGTTGGCTTGCTGTTGTCTATTTATGAACAAATCTCAATTTGCATGATTTCACATACAAATTGCACAGTAAAAAGCATTTTAATTCACTTTATATATTTTTCTACAAGTCATATCCCGACGTTTTTTTTTTTTTTTTGTTTAATCCACTCTATATAAAGCTTTATTCAGATCGATTTATACACTGTATCGTATCCCTTATTCAGAAATCATATTATTATCTGGTTCTTTCGCAAAAGATGATCATGATAAAACTTAATGAGAATGGAGAAATGTCATTAAGATAATTAATAAAAGGATTTGATTAAAATAATAGTATGATCCAACACAAGTACTTCAAACATTTTTTTTATATATATAACAATTAATAGATCAAAATACAAAACAAAGAGTATTGAGATGATATAAAAAAGTAGCATAGAAATTTGATCAAAGAGACGACATAAACCATTTCATGCCATTAAAAAAGATGATAAAAGAACCTAGTATTTTATTGTGTATATGCTCACAATTTATTGTTGATTTATATAATAAATTTATCATTTGCCCTTGCCATACAAAAACATTTAGCTTTGATAGCAGGATAATTCGGCCTTTTGATAAGGGTTCAAGTGTCATTACCAAAATTATAAGGGGCATTATTGTCACCTCATATTTTTATTACACGGTAAAATTACTAAATTGTTTGCAAAAGTTATTTTTATTTAATTACTTTAAGGGAAATTTTTTGTTTTTAACTTTTACTTTTAAAACCAGATTGACTAAATTGCTTCTAAAATCAAATTTCTTAAGGCTTGTGTCTAGTGGTGTTCTGTCATTTTCTATAGGTTTTTATGTTACTATTAAGGTGGGTTAGGGACGTTCTAGTCTTTTTCTATTTTTAAAAATTATTAAAAAACAAAGTTGTTAGCTCATGGTACAACTCCGTGCTTTTTAAATGGCGGATGAGCAATCTTTTGATGGAGGAACACAAATTTTTACTAGAGTGTTCGAAGATCCATGATGCTTTCTTTCATGTGGGGAAGCACATGCGGTTTTTATAGTGATGAGTTGTCACCTAGCTGCCCCTTCTTTCTTTTTTTTTTTTTTTCTCTCTTTTCTCTCATCTTTCATTGAAATTCGTGTTGGCCATTAAAACAAAATTAAGTCCTCTTATCTTATGGCATTTCATATTTGGCTATCAATGTTTTGATTTTTAAGTTTGATTATTAGCCTTTTAATTAAATTTTAATTTGTTTTAATTTTATTCTCGAATCCATAATCTTGATTTTTAATTTTTTTCATGTTTGGTTTATTGTTTTTTTTTATTATTATTCTTTATGAATTTGATTTTTTTTTTTTCAGTTTTACCTTTCAAATCAAAGATTGATAATATTTAAGGTTTGACCCTTAATATTTTGATTTTAAATCTTGATTTTTAGCCATTTTATTAAATTTTAATTTGTTTTCAATTTTCATCATTGGATCCATAATCTTGGTTTTTTTTTTATTTTTTTTCAAATCTGGTCCTTTTTCTTATTCTTTTGATTTTTATTTATTTCTTGTTTTGGATTTTTTGTTAATTTGATTTTTATTTTTAATTTTTTCATTTAACCCAAAATTTTAGTCGATTTGGGACAAGTAATAGGTCACGGAGTCAGGTAAGTTGACCTAAGTGAACTTAAGTTAACCAAATATTTTCATTTTATAAAAAAAGTAAAAATAACATCATTTTGGAAAAAAAAAAATAAAGGAAAAATAGTTAACGGTTTTGACCTTATTTTGATAGGTTTGCCACAAGCTGACCGGGTCATAGGTCAACCTGTAATTTTTTTATTATTTTACACTAGGTCAATTCTCTTCAAATTTATTTTGAAACCCTACATATCTTGAGTCTTGGGGCACCCGAGTCAAGGGCCATCCCATTGGATAGACTTGAGTTTTAAAATGGTGGTTTTTCATATGGGTTGCTTCTGGTTTAACTATTAGTTAAACTCATGGTTTTGAAAAGTTTACATGAGTTGACATCATCTTGAAAAATAAATTTTTTTATTTTTTTTATTTAGGTTATCCCCATTTTATTATTTAGGAAAGAGGTTTGGCTGGTTGGCCTAGGATATTTTTTTTGATACTTCTCTTTTTTATTGTATTTCGATTTTATTTTTCAATATTCTATTCATTTTAAAATCAAATCTCATTTTTCTTCTATTGTTTTATCTCATTTGTGTGATCCCGTTCGAGAGTTTTGATGACCTCATTTAAATTTTTCTTGTTTTTTTATTAAAAAAAAATTTGTTCCTTTTTTTTTAATTCATCTTTATATGTTTGGATTCCTGGCGATTGGCAATGACAATTTTTTTCAATTTTTGTTTTATAATGTGAAGTCGTGGATTTTTTTCCCCTTCTTTAAAATAAATTGATAGTGCTTAAGCAATATTCTCTTACATTATGGAGAATTCGGTTTGACCCTCATTGAAGCATGGGTTACCTATCTGGTTAGAACTATATGCCGTTTAAAAATTAAATATTGAAATAATATAAGCAAAAACAAAAAATAGAAACAGAACCAAATCAAACTAAATAAAAATCTCGAGGGACCAAATATTGAGCGAGGTAAAATAGTTATAGAAATAAATAGATAAAATATGCGGAGAAACGAAAGTGAATACACAACGTTAACACAAAAAAAACGCATAGACAGAATCTCTCCTTTTTTATTGACAAAATAACCCTTGAAAATCCAGAGAATCCTTTCTTTCTCTCTATATACGTGTAGATCTCTCCATGTCTGCATCTCTCCCTCTTCTCTTTTTGCTTCAGAGATTTTATCAAAACAACTTAAACTTTTAGTCTTTTTTGAAAGAAAAAAATGGGCTCGGTTCCACCTGAACTGAGCTTGGATTTTGTTAGGCCTTCTTCAACAACAAAAACATTTACTTCAGCAATAAAAACATTTACGTTTTTGCCTGAAACGATAACTGATTTTCTCAAGGAGGTTTCCATGATCGGTGATGCTGCAGTGAAGGGTTTGAAAGTTGATAGTTTTCTTAATGACTTGGAAGAAGAAAAGAGAAAGATCGATGCTTTTAAACGAGAGTTACCTCTTTGCATGCTCCTTCTGAATGATGGTTGGTTTACTCCCTTTTCTTTAATGGGTTTTGATTAATGGGGTATTTTGGATTTTCAGTTTTATGAGTTGTATCCATGGAAAAGTCAGTTTGGAAAAATGGGTTTTTTTTTTTTGATGATTTTGATTAATGGGTTGTCTTTGGCTTAAAGAACTAAGTTTAAGATGGATTTTTTTGGTTGTTGATGATGTGATTAATGTTTTTTTTTTACTGCCGTGTTTCTTGTTGCAGCAATTCAAGTTGTCAGGGAGGAGTTGATGCAATGTGGAACATCAAACAATCAACAACCAGTATTGGAAGAATTCATTCCATTGAAGAAAAAAATCGATGATCATGGTGATGATCGTGAAAGTGATGGTTTAATAAAGGAGAAAGACTCTAAAGACAAGAAAAACTGGATGAGTTCCGTTCACTTATGGATTACTGATGATCATGATCCCTCTACTGGTTATTTGTTTGATGCAAAACAAAACTTCAAATTAGAATCTAAGGTATAACAATAATAACTTTAATTGAAGTAGATGTTATGTGTTTTTATCTTCAAGTCTTAAAAAGGAAGAGAACATGGAAAATGATTTTTTTTCTATTTTTATGATTTTGTGTTTTGTTATAGACAAACAAGAAAGCAAATCAGTATGTGAACGAGGATGCATTCCAGGCTTGTAAAGGCAGGACTGCAACAAGAACATTTATGCCATTTAAAGACTTCCCTGGTTCTTCAAGGAAAGAGGATGACAGTAATAGAGAGGAATTGCCGGTTCCTGCTCTTTCTCTTTTAACTCCTGGAATTAAGAGCATAAAAGAGGAATCCAACTCTACAGGTTCAAGAAGCAGTTGTAGTAGATCAGTTTCTACTACTGCCCCGAATTCAGAATCAAATTTACGAAATGGACCTCAATCCCAGCAGCAGAGTTCTAGGAAGCATAGGAGGTGCTGGTCACCAGAGTTGCACCGCCAGTTTGTCAATGCTTTACAGCAACTTGGAGGCGCTCAAGGTTAGTAAATATTTGAATCCAGGTCTTTTGGTTTTAGAATCATGGTAGTGTGGGCTTATGTATATTGTTGGATGGGAATGATAGATGGGATGCAAAATTATTGTTATGCTTGGCTTGAAAGATGAAAATCATGAAGAGTTTTAGGTAAATTCTTATGTTGGCTAGAAACATGGAGATGAGATTAGAGATTAACAATATGTGTAAACTTGATGAATCCACTGGAAATTGAAAGTAGAATTTTTCATTTATTGCATTGCATTTCTGCTCATTGATTCAATTTTCGGAAGTGTCTAATTCGATTCCATCATTGGGCATTTTATAGTTGCTACTCCCAAGCAGATTAGAGAACTTATGCAAGTTGATGGCTTGACCAATGATGAAGTGAAGAGTCATTTGCAAGTGAGTTTTCCATATCATCTCTTTCTCATGCTTCATTTATACAAGCATGGGTAAAAGGAAAGAAAATGCTTCAAGTATCGAAGCAATTTCCTTTTCCCTTGCTCATTGCAAGGGACATATTAAGTTTTCAAGTTCTGATGGAACTTTCTTCTTGTTGCAGAAATACCGACTTCATACACGGAGAGTGCCACCAGCTACAGCCTCCGCCCCTGCAAACCAATCTGCTATTGTTTTGGGGGGTTTGTGGATGGCCCAAGATCAGTATGGTGACTCCTCAAAGGCTAACAGTTCCAAGTCTGGCTCTCCCCAAGGTCCTCTGCAGCTAGCTGTAAACACAGGAGGGACCTCCACTACAGGAGGTGATAGCATGGAGGATGACGAAGATGCAAAATCTGAGGGCTATAGCTGGAAAAGTCACATTCGCAGATCAGGAAAAGATGTATAGAGTTTGTCCACCGTGAATTTTGCAGATAAACTATACATGATAGGATTATATAATTATAGAAATAATACTAGAAAAATCACATAATTAAAGGGGAAGGTTCTTGAGAATGAGTGACGCTGTTAAATTTTGCAGGATTAGCTATCTTTCTGTCTTAAAATTGAGTGTCTGTATTTGATTGGAATTGGTATAAAATTCTAAGACCCTTTGTGTTCATGGAATAGACTAGGCCTTTTTTCTTACCATTGATATTCTTTCCAAACATATCATTGTTTAGAACTTGTGTTTGCCAAACTTTTCCGGCGAACGTGAGGTTTTGGAATAGATATTGCCGGAGATTTTCGTTCAACAGTTTCCTTTTGATGATTTTGAAGTTGAGGTGGAGTTGGCTTATGAAACTGTCAACTTTGAACTCATTAGCTGGAAGTGCAACTGCTTCTTGTTGACTATTGGTGCGCATTTTATGCCCTCTCTTCTGCTTTGAGACTTCTGAATGTGGAACTCTGACGTGGAAAACCATAAAACGTCCTCAATCTGTTGCCTGAAAGACCAAGAAAAGGAAAATAAATTTTGAAGTAACGCAGCCAAAAATTTCACCCAGGATAATCATAGGATTCCAAGTCTTCTGTAATTTTTGCCACTTCCCTGAGGGGTGCATAAGCAGGAAGTCAGGAATATTTCGTTATCAATGTTGATTGTTCCTTAGGGTTTTTGTGAAGCTTCACAAAGAATTTTGAAAGGTATTATCAGTCTAGGCACAGTATCTTTGAACCGTATTTCTAATTTCTATGCTTGGAAGAGGACATGCAGAAATTAAAAAAACTCGCTTCTTTTCCTCTCCAGGCACTCTTCTTCTTCCCGATAAGAATATCAGAACCAGCAGGCCCTTCAATAAGGGCTGAGCCAAACACGAGCAAGAGAAACAAGAAAAGGGTGTTAGCTTCGTCACCTTACATTCCCGGTTGGTCCAACCATATTATTATCCGGTCACTCCCTATGCTACCCTTTACCCTTTTTTGATGCTTGGTGTGTTACTTGTAATTGTTGTGATCATGATTGTGATATATTGGGAATTATTCTGTTATTCATGGCCATTATTAAATGGACAAGGATGAGCCTAAACACGCCTCAAAGAAATTATTGTTTCAAAGTATGCTCAAATTGGTTGGTGGTGGTGGTGTTTTGGCTGTGCAAGATGACAAGACAAGATCGATACTTATCCCAGTGAGAATATTATAGGTTTATATTCCTTTATTTTCTTCCGATTATGTACTCTCAAGTTATTATAGAATCAGGGTTCTTAAATTCAAGGAAAAGATAAGATGGACAAGCATGGAGTTGACATTATTCTTCCAAATTTGGCTCACCAAAGCATTCTTTTCTGCTATCCAAACTGAATAAGGTATGTTTGGGAAGCGAGAATCTGGCCAGCAATGATCATGACTTTAGGCCCAGTTGCGGGTTACTGTTCTGGTAAATACAAGAAAAAAAATACAGTAAGAGCTGCAGAATTTGATTCCCCTCATCCCACTCTTCGGTTCTCACGACTCTGTAAATCTTTTTTAGGCTGTTCTTATCCTTGAATGTCCATGGCTTCTCTAGTCTCTAAATCAATAAAATAACTCTCTATTTTGAGAAACATTTATCATTAGGTAAACAAGTTTAAACTCTAAAGCTATAATGAAGCTTATCAGTATGTATGATTTTGTGCCAGCTTGACTGAATTATGTGGTCTCCAAACAGCTTCTTGCTTAGTCAATTGTCAAAAATCCTAGATTATATCCTCTCACCTAACCCAGGATCCCACTTTTTTTTTTTTTTTTAAAAAAAAAACACAATCAAGTGTAATGCTTATCTGGGTCCATGACAAAACAGTCTCTCTCACAAACAGAGAGAATCTTGTAGACAAGTTATAATGAAGGAACCAGCACAGATAGGTCCACTTGAAATGAGGTGTAAATTGTTTGGTGAATGAAGTGAGTGAAAATGATGGATCCTCTCATTAAATTCTCACCCTTGAACAATTTGTCCACACAGGATTTTCAATTCAAAGGACTGTTCTGCTTCTTTTATACAGATGATACAGAATAGAATACAAGCAGTAGCTAAGATTAGAAAAAACCATCCCCTGTTGAAGATTCCCTCAAGAACCAGCCAGAGATGATGATACTTCCTGATAGGTCTGGTATAATTAGAAAGCTTGAAAAATGGAGAAAGCTATCAAAAGGGAAAGCCCCTCCCCCCCTTAAAAAAAGTATCAAGCAAAAAGGCCAGCCAACACCTTTCTTCTTCTATTCAAGAATTTCTGTCCATCCTTTATGTTAACATTAGCAGCTTTCAAGAAGGTGGATTTGTGATCATAAGGCACAGCAGACAACATGAGCTTAGTGCTTTTGTGATTCTTACTCCCCGTTTGAAGCATTGGTTTTATCAATCTCGCCACTCTATTTTTGCATATGCGTTTTCATGATGTTGAGTATGAGAATTATCTTGCGTTTCATGATCATATCTAATGATGTCCTAGCTTTTGGTATTTGATTTTTATGACATTTTTGACTCCCTTGATTTCTCTCGTCAACTTTTAACCTTTTTACTGATGACTTGGGCTCGCATGGTTTTTGAATTCTTGTTATGAATGCTTATATCCCCAATTCCATACCATTTTCAAGCATCGCTGGCCATGATGTAACAAAACAAGTAGTTAGGTGGACAAGTGTCCGAGAATTCTAGATTTTAGGTACACATTAAATTTTGCCTGCTGATTCCGAGTTTGATTAGAGATAGTTTTAGTTTGAATTTGTTTTTGATATGGACGGATTGACTTGTAATTTAGTTGATTTAGTTAAATATAACCGAGTTAAAATAAATATTTTTTAAAATAAAATATTATCATTTTAATAAAAAAAAAAAATTAATCTAGTAATTCATAAATTAACCCAATGATTCAATAATTCATTCTCAGACCAGGTCTTAATATATAATATATGTTTAAAATCACATTGAAAAATAGTTTTTTTTATAAATATAACAATTCAAAAATCCAATTAAATTAAAAAAGAGAGACAACATGTGAAACTGGTTCGATGATACACTTGTATTAATCTTCACGCTGGTTTTTGTCAATGGAAAATTAGTCTTTTTTCACTGACAGCCGACATTTTCTATTAGAATTCGAAATCGGGAGATGATAACATTGGAAACGTGGCCACTTGGAAAGTTCAGAAATCAAACGTAAACAGAAGGATTCTCCAAACATCTTAAGGGCTGGGCCTTCAACCTCGAACGCTAATTCTAAGCAGAAATGGTGATAACGTTTCATTTCAGGCCTGAACCATGAGATAAACTATGGGCCAAATTGGCATCGGTTACGTGTAGCTGCAACGAAAATGGAAGCTGCAACTTCTTGATGAACTGTACAGAAGAAGAGCATTCTACCCAGTACCGAGCAGGGACGCACACGCATCAACTGAAAGAGGAAAAAAAAATATGAAAACTATATCCCATAACGTACGTTCATGTGGAACGAAAAATATAGATACAGCAAATCATTTCATGAACCTAATTCATATGGACAAAACATGTCCACATCAAGATTGAAACTTGGTTTTCCTATGAATAACTCATTCTTGCAGCAATATTTTAGGAAATGTTAGGAGAGAGATAAGAGCAGGGGTAAGAACTATCCATTTGGCAAGATTTAGCAGGCTGTGATCCTCAAAAAAATACTGGTCAAACCCTTGAACAACGGTTTAGAGTAATATAAAAAAAATTTAGAAACGCACAGATGCCTCTATTTATGCGCCAAGTATGGATTCAATATCAGGACAATGCAGTTACTGAACTTCAGGAGCGAGCGAGCGAGAGAGAGAGAGAGAGAAACAAACTATTACACGATATCAAGGATATTAAGCAAAGATCATACAAGAATTTGTAACTGGAGAGGTTAAGAAAATCAGTGATGGCACAAGCACAACCTGAGAGAAAAACTGAAGAAATCCGTGTAGAAAAAGAAACGAAAGAAACAACCAAACCCAAAAATGATAGTAACAAGAAGAGTGATTCTGTGTCCTTCAAATTCAATGCGCAGGCACCTGAATTTGTGCCAAGATCGCATACCAATACAAACCAATTGCCTATATCAGGTTATTTTTATCCTTGCTTTCACTATTTTGGTTCCACTGCTGGTGCTGCTGGAGGGTCTGATTGGATCTTTGTTGGGGAGCAAGAACAAGCTGCTGCTTATTTAATCTCTAATAATCCAAATCATGCAATGTCTAATTTCCCCTCAAAGAATAGAGGTGTTCTCACTGACGATCTTCGGGAAAAGATCATCAAACAGGTTCTCATTCTTTGTTTGAAACCTCATCTCTTCTGTGTTTTTCATTGGCTCTCAGTTTCATCCTCATTTATTCTTCTATCGTTGCGTTATAATTATGTTTATTAGATGATTCACATGTTCTTTTTAAAGCTTTCACATTCATCAATCAATTGGTGCTGCTAGGTTTTTAATTTCTTGAACTAGTGATATAATATGACAAGCTTGATTGGTTAATGGCAACGTTTTTTGGTGCAAAATGTATTTTTACAAATGCATGGTAAGAATCTTGGCACACCAAATCTTTCTTAGCTTCTCAGCCATTTCCATCAAGTTTTTTTTTATTTTTTTTTGTTGATTTGTCATGCCTATTTTTTCTCTTCATCAGGCCTGCATCTTCGACATCCATTCATTAACAACATGACAAGTTTTTGGCACTCGAGTCATCGTGCAATTATGTTGACCAACATATGCTCTGTTCATAATGAATCCCGTTTCGAAATGCCCTTACAGTCTGCGAACTATTTGTGTCTAAAATAGGTGGAGTACCAACTCAGTGACATGAGTCTTCTAGCGAACGAGTCCATGTCCAAGCACGTTAATAAAGATCCTGAAGGTTATGGTAAGGATCTTTGAAGTATTATTCTCTACGGACCTATATGTTTCTGTAGCAGTAGCAGTTCGATGTTCTTATCATATCTTTTTGGCTGTACTGCAGTGCCGATAGCTGTTATTGCTTCAACTAAGAAAATGAGGTCCCTTGTTAGCGACAATGATTTGCTTGTTCAAGCACTCAAGTCTTCTTCAAAACTTGTAACTTCTTTCTCTTAAATTGCCTCATCGTTGTTTTTGCAATTATCAAAAGCAAAACTGTTAAATCCAGAGGGACCTCTCTCTCTTTGTTGTTTTATCGATGTTCTGTAGGTTCTAGCTGAAGATGGCAAGAAAGTTAAACGCAAACTCCCTTTCACTGATAAACATAGAGAAGAATTGCAGGTAAATCAACACAGACTTTCTCTGTTGGAAAAATGATTTCAAAGTAATTTTCTACGTAATTCTGCTTGGTGCAAAACATTATTATTTTTCCCCCCTGCAGTCTCGTATTGTTGTCGTGGAGAATTTGCCTGACGATCACTCTCATCAAAATGTCCAGAAAATTTTTAGCGTGATTGGAAGGTCAAGTCTACAACAGAAACACAAGACGTTTGTATTTCTGTTATTCTAGAAAATATCAGGTTCATGGATATTGTGTACTAACAATAGCCATTGTTAACAGTGCGAAAACCATCAGAATATGCCATCCTCAAGAATCCAATTCTTCCCGGGCTAAAAATGGCTTCTTTGTAACCAACAAGGTATCAATCATGAATTGGCACACATTTTCTTTCCAAGCCAGGCAAGGATAGAGTAAAAAGGAAAATTTTCACGGTTCCTTTTCCTTTTATTCTCTAGCTGCACGCACTCGTGGAGCTGGAATCCCGAGCTATAGCTGAGAAAGCGGTATGTCAATGCAACTATGCCAATATTTATTTATTTTTGTAATGAAATCGAGAGCTTCTTCTGAGTTCACCAGGTTGAAAAGTTGAATGATGAAAGGAATTGGAGGAAAGGCCTTAGAGTAAGGTTGCTGCTTCGATGCTCGGTAGGCAAAAACTAAGTTGTTAATTGCACCAGCTCAGTGTGTTCTGATCAACAAAAGACTATATATAGCTTACTATCTGTCAAAAAAAAAAAAAAATTGCAGCCAAAATCTGTTCTCAGCAGGGGCAGAAAGTCAGAATTTGACAACATTTTGGATGGAGAAGATTCACCCCTTGATGAATCATCAGAAGATACCTCTCAACCAAACAATTCAGAGTCTGCCATAGAGAGTTTTGTACGTAACTTCTCTTGTCTAACTATCATGGCATCCATGTATCCACTACATATATATTAATTCTCAATCTTCCAGGATGATAGAATTTGTCGGAATTAATTTTGAAGTCTACATTCAAAATATCTTTTTAGTTTTTCTAGAAGCACAAGTATCAATGATATGATTATCTTATTAAGTATCTAGAATTATCGATAAACTAGTATAAATATATGTATTGAAGGAGTTGTAATCCAAGTGCAAGTTTGTTGGGATTTCCTCTCTCAGGAGAGTAATATGATATAAAAGAGAATTGGCCTGCCATTAGTGGCCTTCTACCATGCTTCTCTTCCTCCCTTCTCCCCTATATATTTTTTCCCAACAAAATTGACCTACCATTTTCCCAGCACACTGAAAAATGCCATGCCGGCGCTCTAAATTAACAATAATAACAGTGTTAAATGTTAACGCCTTACAATTTTTGTCGAATATTTCTTAGGCTGAAGATAATCCAGGGGCATCAAAGAAGACACGGGCAAAAGGCCGCGGCAAGGGCAAAGGCAGCGGTCAAATCATTTGTGCCGGAGGTATGCTTGCTCCTCCAAAATGTGGCAGCACCCCTCACTGTGAAGCATCTCCTAAAAAAACTTGCAAGGGTACAAGAATGCCTGATGGGACCAAAGGTTTCACGGTGGGTAGAGGCAAGCCGGTGGTTGCTTCAGGTCTATCTGACCAGTTCAATGATGGATCAGTAATGTCCATTAATTTCTCTTTTGATTGACCGGTCACTATCTTGTAGCTTTGAAGAAGCAGAAGATTGGTTTTGTAGGATCTTCGGCCTCCTATAATTTCTCAAGGCACCACCAGTATTTCTTAATAATCTGAGGCGTATAGTGTAGTATGGGGGCATTTATTGGGAAAACCGTTGTCGAATGATAGCAATGGTTTTCTCGAATGCCATTTTTACGTAGGAAAGTTGTCTTAAGTTCCCTTTATTCCTGTGTAAACTGTCTGAATAATGAATTTGAGAGATGCATCCTCTCCCTCTCTCTGTCATTTTCTGTTCTGATAATCTCACTCTCTCTTATTCATGTTGTAATCTCGTCCCTGTCATAGCACGGAAGAAAAAAGTAAAAATACGGATCCATTTTGTAGCCCCGTTCTGATAATTTTTCTGCTCCATGGGAGAGTCATTTTAGTCCAAATCCATGCAGAGACTGCTAAAAGAGATTTGTTTTTTTTTTTTAATTATTATTATCATGAGATGAGAGCTTTCTTCCTAACTAAGTAATAATAGAGGCGAGGGTTCGGCTTGAAACAAATGGCAATTATGGTTAGACTCCTATGGTTGTGTTTGCTTCTCCATGGTTAGGTAAAAGAAAGCTTTGGGTACTATCGCACTCGAATCGTCAAATACTTCCACGGGAGGGGGATTTTGTGTTTAAATATATGTATCAAACTTACATGAGGGAGGAGATTTGTAGAGTACACATGTGATAGTTTAAAAATCCCACATTATAGAAGAAATGGGAAAAAAATTATGCATAAGATTAACTTATTGTTAGGATTGTTGCCATTAATATATAGCAATTATAGAACAACTTTTCATGGAGGGATACTATTATCAAAAGACTACAATAATAATTGCACCAATCATTGACAAATATATCAACGCAAGTCAACTTTGACAGCCACCATTATTAAAGATAAGCTGGAGCTTGTGACACTATTACTATCTATAAATAAAGGCATAAGTTAGAGATCACAGTTAAGAGAATGTAGAGTCAAAAATATAAAAAATATAGAAGAGAGTGAGCTACCAAGAACAACAAACATTAGCTGTCATTGTAGCACTGCTAAGAGAGAAGATGAGTGATGAGAGTAGAGTAGAGTAGAGTGAATGATTCCTCCTCCTTTATTGTTGTAAAATCTTGTTTTCTCTCTATATATAAGATTGGCTTCTCCCGTGAATATAGATGATTTGTCAAGTCACGTTAAATATTGTGTCAATGTGCTTAGCTTCAAATTAACAATGATCAGAATATCACCGATCGGATTTCCCAGCACTTATAACCTATTAATATGAACATTAAAATGAAAAATAATATCCATCGAGTCTCTGTATGCACAAACCCATATAAACACAGACGCTAATGCATCTTTCCAAACACAAACTAGCTCCCTAGAATAAAACCTCCCTGTGCATCTTCATCCAATGGAATTCGTTTTCTTGTTCCTGTATGGTCTTGTCATGAAGGAGATTGTGAGAAATATATATAATAAACAATGTCATACACTTTCGAAAGTGCTGGTATATATATCTTAATCTTGCTTCCACTAAGTGGACACTTGCACTTTCTCCCCTAAATTACTGGCTTGATATACAGAATATAGTAGTTTCTTTGGTATCTTATCTCTTTACAAGTTGACTTGGCCATGAACTCATTGTCACGTCCTTTCTCAATATGAGATCCTAGTCACAATTTAATTAGATATTTTTATCTTCATAAGATGCACGTGTATAGATGAATGCTTTGGGATGCTTAATTCTTTCTTTAATTCTCACCTTTCCGCCAGAGAAGAACACATCATAGGATATGAAGAAAAATCAATGGCTTCTCAATTAATAACGCAGAACATCTCTGGTATTTAACTAAGATAAACAAGCATTCTTGTCGATAATGGGTTCTGTATTTGCTGATTATTAGAACAAGTTCAGTATAATAGCGCTATTAACTGGAGCACAACTCAAATGAACATGACAGAAGAGTTTCTTTTCTTCCATGAAGCTGCAAAGATATCAGCATGCAAGTGAATGATTAGGTCAGTCTCTGGAGCTATATGAGCATGCGAATGGCGATATATGATGTTTCTGAGCCGTCAAGTAGTGGTCCAGCTTGTGCAGTGCCCTGGCAAATCAGATCCTAGCAAAGTGCTTAAATATAAATGTCCAAGTTCATAGGCTAAGCGGCCTCCGTCAACTGTCGAAGGTTTTTTAAGTAATGTTCGGTGAATGATTATACTCTCTTTAATATAATATTTAGCTGCTTTTTTTGTGATCTAAATAATCAATATTTGCTTAACTAGAATGGGGAAAAAGCAATAGTGAAGATTGGTGGGTGCCGATTTTTATTTTTTATTTCATTGCCGTCATCTTCTACGATGAGAGTGCATTTTTTAAAAAAAAATATATCATTGTTATGTTTTTTATTAGTACCTTTTTCCTCCACCACCATTTTATTATTATCATTATTATTAATGACATTATTTTTTAATAATTATTCCTTTTTATAACAATTGATATGATTTCTCGTGATCTATATATATATACAGGGGCGGAACTAGGATTATTTGTTAGGGGACCAAAAAATATAATATATATTTTTAATTTATTATATATAAAAAGGAAAAATAAAATAAAAACTACTTGATTTAGTTTTATTTAAAGAACGTATTACAAAATATATAATAATCTTTGTACCTATTAAATACAAACATACAAAATATATAAGAAGCATTAACTAAAACGAAACATTATTTATGTTTAATAAACTTTGAAATAAAATAATAAATAATAATTCTTACATATTTATTTTAATTGTGCTCGTCGTTCTTTCATCGAATAGAAATCATCGATTATCATATCAATTGGGAATCTTTCAGCAATTTCTTTTTCTATATAGACAATCAAATAATTTGCAAGAAAATCATCCTCCATCCGATTGCGAAGTCTTGTTTTAACAATCTTCATCGCTGAGAAAGCTCGTTCAGTAGTTGTTGTCGAAACAGGAAGAGTCAAGATAAGCCGAATCAACCTGTCAATGAGTGGATAAATTGTTGATTTTTCTGTTTCAACCAATCCTTGACATAAATCTGCAATCGATGACATATTCTTTAACTTTGGATGATTGGGTACATCAACCTCATAATATTGCAACTGAAATCTCAAATGAATTTTTTTTTGGTCAGAAAAATCTTCAGGATAGAACTTGTCAACAAGCAAGCATATATCTTCAACATTGAATAATTTATAGCTATTTCTAGGATCTAAAGTTGTGCTCAATTTAAGAAGCTCGATCGCCTGTTCATTGAATCTGTTATTTAGCTCTTATAATTGCTGATCAATGATAGCTGTAAATATATCAACTCGGTAATGATGTTCAACTGTTACTGATTTTGTTTTACGACGAGATCGTCCTACACTAGAAAAACAAGTATCCATATCAGGAACTTCAATGTCTTGATGCTTACAAAATGATGTCACTTCTTCTAAAAGAGTTTCCCAACCATTGTCTCTTAACTTCTGAATTCCAGTCTTTGTGCTAGTCACCAAATGCATAGCATTTAAAATGTCTTGAGATTTTTGTTGCAATGCTTGACAAAGCATATCAGTAATTCCCATAACATTCTTCATTATATGTAAGAAGAATGCAAAATCAAATGATATTAGCAACTTAAATGAAAAGGCCGCATCACCTCGTTGAGAATAAGTAGATCCATCTAAAGCAATGTTCTCAAGAACCAAGCAAGTTGCCCCATACATTTTTATCAAACTGCAAATTGATTTGAAATGCAAACTCCATCTGCTATCTCCAGGTCGTTGCAAACCACCTACTTGATTAACTCCTTTACCCGTTTCAATCTCACCAATATCAACTAGATGCTTAATTGTAGCTGCTTGAAAAGCCCGTAACTCATCATTACGCTTGCAAGAAACACTAACAATGTTAATAATAAAGATCAAATTTTGAAAGAAAGTGTGAACATCAAATATTTCTCTAGCTGTAGCAATAAGAGCCAATTGTAACTGATGAGCTAAGCAATGTACATAATATGCATAAGGGCAATCATTAATGAATAAAGCTTGCAAACCATTCCACTCTCCACGCATATTATTGGCACCATCATATCCTTGACCCCTAATATTTTGAACATCAAGATTATGATGAGATAAAACAAAGGAAATCTCTTCCTTAAGAGTTGCAGTAGTTGTATCCTTGACATGAACTATATCCAAAAATCATTCTCGTATAAATCCACTTCTATCAACAAACCTAATAACAAGGGCCATTTGCTCTCTTCTAGATTCATCTCGAGCTTCATCAACAATTAAAAAAAATCTTGCATCACCAATCTCATGACGAATTAAAGACTGAACATTTCTAGCAAAGACATGCAAAATTTCTTTTTGAATTTGATGTGAGGTGTATTTAGCATTTTGTGGAGCATTACCCAAAACAAGAGCACCTACTTGTTCATTGTATGATGCTAAAAGTTCCATCATTTCAAGAAAATTACCTCGGTTTTTTGATTCTGGACATTCATCATGCCCTCTAAAAGCACATGCTTGAAATGTGAGCCAACGAACAATATCTATTGAAGCTTTAATACGCAATCGATTATTCTGAACTTCTTGAGTAATTTGCCTCTTAACTACCTTTTCAATATGACATAACTGATTTTTCAAATTTTCCAAGCACCTGGTAGCAAATCTATGAGCTGAATTTGGACATTTTCCCATATGAGTCAAAAAAGCACATCGTTCCCCATCATTAACTTTCTTCCAACAATTAAATCCTTTAACAGTAAATGTGTCTGATCCTGGCTTTCCAGATGGTTTACTTGAAAATAAATAGCAAGGGAAACAAAATGCAGTATTTTTCTCTGAATATTCAAGCCACGGATAACTTTTGAACCAATGAGACTGAAATCGACGAGGATGTTTATTACCAGTTAGCGGATATTCAGACATCAAAGGTTGATATGGCCTCAAATTAATGTATGCCCTTCGAATTTCATCTTGTTGATTAACCGGGTTTCCTAAATTTGAGGACGATTGCTTGAATCTCTAATTAAATGAGCAATATTGATTCTAGTAAGAGGTTGCTCACTAATCAGCGCAGGTTCTTTGTAAACTGAAGCATATAGAGGCTGCTCAACCATAACTTCAACATTACTTGGAGCTGGTTCACTAAGCTGTGAGTTATCAATATTTTTCCTTTTTTTTCAAAAAAAGAATCAATTCTTCTTATTTTGTTCATGGTTCAACCTAAAATCAAAACATATATAGTGAGAAAAAATTGATAATTTTGGTGGCTCTGCTAAAAACAAAACATAAAAAAAATTCATGCACAATCAAAACAAACCAATAAAATATATCTAATTAATTAGGGAAAAAAATCACTATAACAAGAATTCAAAAAAACAATTATTAGAAACTAGCAAATTTGAAAAAAAAAAAAGCAAAAATTATAAAAACAAATCTTATTAAATTCTTAATAAACATCTCAAAACAAAATAAAAATATATTTTAAATTTGAGTTATCAATATCCAATTACGTACCTTATTTTGTTTACTAAGAGATAAATCAAACAGTACTCTGCCTCAATCTTTCCGCATAAAAATTCTGTTTAGAATCTTTATTCTTGTTTTTGTTTTGAGTGGCTGCATTGGAATTACAACAATTTATATTAGGGTTATATTATAGCATAGGGAGGGAAAAGACAAAAAAACACATTAACCCTTTATATTTATTTTTCATCCCAGTCCATTAATCACAGCCCATTCTTTTTAGCCTTTCTTTAACAAACGCCAAAAAAAAAAGAAGTAAAAGTCTTGCAGGGCTCGAGCCCTTGCTTGCCCCCCTTCACTCCGCCCCTATATATATACTATCTCAAATAAATGTACGAGAAAACCTCATTGCGTATTAATATATAAATGAAAACAAGAGTAAATGAAAATTATAATACTATTTGTTTTTGTGTTTTAAAAAAATTAAATTTTTTTTAATTTTTGTTTTATTTTAAATTAATTTTTTTGTGTTTCTAAATTATTTTGATGCACTGATATCAAAAATAATTTTTAAAAAATAAAAAAATATATATTATTTTGATATATTTTTAAATAAAAAATATTTTAAAAATAATAATTAGAAACTTGTATACAGGCTCATAATCTCACTCTGCACTGCCCACTCTAAAGAGTCATGGTGGTTTTTCCACTTTCCAAGCTCACCCAATGAATTCTCTTCGACTCTCCTCTGTTTACCATATAAATCAGCCCAAGGTCCCCCCCATTATATGTCATCACAATCAGCATCGCACAAACTTCTTCACACTCGCATGCTAATGGCTATCACACGCTTCTCATACTCCACCATTGTTGCTCTTCTTTACCTGTCTTTGATTCACCTAGTCACTTCTTTCCCTTCTTCTAATGGTCAGATTGATTACAATTACAACTATAATTACTATGATAGCTCATGCCCTCGTTTGGGAATGATTGTCAAGTATGGTGTCTGGGCTGCTTTCAAGAATGACACCAGAATAGCCGCATCCCTCCTTCGATTGCATTTCCACGACTGCTTTGTGAACGTAAAGCTATTTCTCTTTTACTCAACCACATCTCTCTCTTGCTAGGTGGTCTGTTTTTCCAAAGCAGATGTTGAAAAGGCTAGGTCCCTTGCAAAGGACAGTTTTTAACCAACATGGGAGAGATCCAATGTTTTCGTCCTTTGGGCCCACAAGGTTCAAATTCCTTGTTCGACCTTGAATAAGAGAGCCCGCTAAATAGATTTGGGTGCCCACCAGTCAGCTGTGCTCTGTGTACTAGTCGGGTTCTTTTATCGGATGTTATCCTCTGCTAGTTTCCTCGAATTAAATAAAAAACGATTAAAAAATCAAAACATGGGATGCGAGTGTTTTAACAAGGTTTAATTTGTCTAACCAGAAGATCTATGAGCTTGGTGTTATTGAGTTTCCTGTCTGTGGGTGCATGCCTTTTTTTTCTGTAGCGGAAAATTTAGAATTCAGTCTGTTACTCCACTCCCACGACACGTAAACTTCCTTGTTTTGAGTTTAAGTTATGGTATTTCGTGTGTAACACAGGGCTGCGATGCTTCCATACTTCTGGACGACACAATTGATTTCAGGGGAGAGAAGAATGCTCTTCCCAACCGCAATTCAGCTAGAGGATATGAAGTCATCGAAAGCATCAAAGCAGATGTTGAAAAGGCTTGCCCATCAACTGTTTCATGTGTTGATATATTGGCTCTTGCAGCAAGAGAATCTGTCCTTCTGGTATTGACGTTGGCCATATACATTCATTGCAGAGCATTTTCTATTTGCTCTAATTTCTGATTTCTGTGTTTAAATCATTCACCTGTTCCAGTCAGGAGGGCCTTATTATCCTCTTTCACTGGGCGGGCTAGATGGATTGACTGCAAGTGAGAAGGCAGCTAATGAACAGTTGCCATCACCATTTGAACCACTAGAAAACATCACTGCTAAGTTCGCATCAAAGGGTCTTGACATTAAGGATGTTGTAGTCCTCTCAGGTTCTTGTCATCATTGCTTTCTCTGGTTATATCTCTCTCTCTCTCTCTGTTTTAAGCTAGTCAATAGAGTGGTGTTCTTGCTCAAACCATAGAGGTTAAATCGGCGACGAAATCTGTGACTCTTATCCTTTTTGATGGCCACGTATTGTCGCCATATATATGCTTGCAATCTATACATGTATTATGCCTAAGCTCAGGTTCTTGACGGCCAAATTTTCGGCGACAACACAAACCCAAGGAACAGAGCAGAAGGCTTTTTTAAACTAATTTCTAATATTTTTGGCGCAAACAATTAATTTGTTTTTTGTCTATTACAGGGGCACACACCATAGGTTTTGCTCAGTGCTTCACCTTCAAGAGGAGGCTCTTCGACTTCAAAGGCACCGGCAAGCCTGACCCCACACTTGATTCTTCGGCCGTGGCAAATTTACAGGGCATGTGTCCAAATAAGGATGCATCAAACAGCAAACTAGCTCCTCTTGACTCTGCAAGCACGTACCGATTTGACAATGCTTATTATGTGAACCTCGTGAACAGAACTGGCCTTCTTGAATCTGACCAAGCTCTCATGGGGGATTCCAAGACTGCTGCAATGGTTACTGCCTACAGCTCAGATTCATATCTTTTCTCAGCTGATTTCGCATCATCAATGGTAAAGATGAGCAACCTCGGGACACTTACAGGCAGCAATGGGCAAATTAGAAAGAAATGCGGGTCTGTTAACTAAATATACATGTGATGTGAGTCTGTTAATCATGGAACTTCTGCACCTGGTTTCTTTAGGGCTCAAAATGCGGTGCTCACCGAGTGGATGCTTATGTGATAGACATGCCAGTCTTTTAATAAAAACAAGTGTTTAAGTAATAATTTGAATTGTGCTTGGTTCACTCTTTGCCCAAATGTAACTTGGTTAAATCTGATCTAGATTTCTCAACTGGAACACAATTCAGTGACAAGGCAAATTATTTTCCGAGAGCTGTGAGAAAATCTAATCATCTTTGTGTACCCTGTAAACATGGACGTTCTGCCATTGCTGTGTTTGCTCACATTTATGTCACACGAGGACATGAATTGATTAGTCATGTCATTCCTGTAGCTGTTATGGAATTTCAACTAATTAGATTTTGGATTTGTTATCCAAGATTACTAGTTTGAGCAGTACAAATCTCAGAACTACCAGAGACTTATATAATCGTTAACTCCAAGATTTCGGGGATATCAAAGAATCATTTCAACTTAATAGCTTAAATTATTAGGCGAGGTTCTATGATATGATTTATATTATTCTTTAACACATATCCTTGAGTGAAAGTCCCTTGAGCTTGAAACTTGCATATGTTTATTTTACCTTATGATTAATTTTTATCAAATAAATAAAGATAGTGAGATTCGAACTCATAATTATTTGTTCATTAAAACTCTGATATTATTTCAATTCAATAACTTAAATTGTTAGTTGAGATTCTAAAATATAATTTATATTATTATTTAATAAAAAAATTAATTAAGATAATTGAAATATATATAAGCTTACGTTAATTTTTTTTTACAAGAAACCAACTAATTGTGCGCATGACATTGAAGATATATCCGTTGAAACCAGTGAAGGGTTGTCCGGACTTGTTTACTTCCCCTCGGCAAATCACATGGTAAAGAAGTGCCGATGTCCCGGTGGTGTTCCAAGAGAATTTCCCAATGGTGACCTCAATTTATGCAAAGATTTTTGAAGCAAGGTTTATAAGAGCCACATTTTCTTCCCTGGTGCTTTAACAAACAATAATTTATAATTCCGTTCTGAAATATGGCATGGAATGTATTTTCTTATGTCACGAATCTGATATTTGCTTGGTTAGTAAGCTTAATGGATGGTGGTGGGTTCCAAATAACTAATTTTCAACTCACCTGGCGTTGATTAATGTAATCTTTAGATATACTTAATTTCCTGCACGATACAATAAGGTTGACTCATGACTTTACATGTTTAGTACTGGGTTTTTAAATATCATACACATACACGTTGTAAAAAAAATAAAATAAAATTATTTACGAGTTTCTAAGATTTTGTTAGACAAATCTAGAGTGGTTTAGAGATTTATTACTTTAAAATCTGATCTACTTCGGCTTTTAATAATTCTTTAAAGGTTGTGTTGTTGCAAATTACAGGTCATCCAATTGTCTGGTCTTCAATAGTAATCTACACAATCTAACAGTAAAAAATCTCAGAAATCCCTATTTAAGATATAGAGATTGTTATGTCTAGATTGTTAGATTTTTATTCTGTGATTTACGTTGTTTTTCTGTTAACTGGCAATCACTTAAAGATTAGAGGCATAATTAACTATTTGTAGAAAAATCTGAAAAGCCCTGTAAATTAATATATCAATTTGTTTATTAATAATATTTATATATTAATTCATGAAAATTTTAGGAATTAACTCAATCAAGTCCTTACTTAATTTTTTTTAAGTTTATAAATATAATACATGTATTCATTATATTCTACTCCTTAATTTCAAAAATATATTTTAATCAAGTCATACTTAATTAAATCATCTCAATTTAATTTTCAAATAATTGTTCTTAATGTATGTGACCCATTAGGTTCCTAATATGTTGGCCTAAATATAAATTATAATTATAATTAAATAGAGTTAAATAATTTAATTTATTATCAATTCAACAATTGATTAATTTATATTTGAAGATCAAATGCATCATTTGACAACATGTTATAATCCTTTAAATGTTAGAAAAGTCATTAGTGGTTTAATTTAACCTTTCAGTGATCGATTTCTCAATATAATTAATATCATTTCATCAATAATGTTCTGATTTAACATTAAAGCATGGAGTATGTCTATCTTGTTAAATCATGTATGTTCTCTACATAATAGTTATTAATCATTTAAATAAGATTTGAAACTCTTTTCAAATCTCATTCCACCTTAACCAAGGATTTCTCAGTCAATACCATTAGATAATAAATTAAATATTTTTCTTAATTCACATAAGATGATGAATCATCTCTTGATCATTTGAGTACCTTCATATAGTTCATGTCATACCCGATGTCTACCCCTTCGTTACCTCAATGAAGATAACATGTAACATGATCAAAGTATAACATTTTCTATATAAGATAATTTAGTAATCTCAACTCTAAGGATCACTTACAAAATCGTCACGTGTGTCTTTCTATAGACATAGGTGATCTCTTTATATGGAATTCTCATGCAGGTCAATTTAAAGTACATGTTTTATGACAAACACCTACATATTAATTCTAAATATCTCTTATACATTATATATATCAGTCTCTATGATTCTAATAAATATCTAGTATTTAAGATAACATCGACCAAAATTATTTTAGAAACAATGTTTTAATGTATTAGTAAACTCATTATTATAACAACTTTATAATCTTTTTAAAAAACTTTTTTTTTTTCATGAACTTTATTTTTATTCTAGATTCATAAATAAAATATCAGATTCATTAATATAATATTATATAAATATAAAAATAAATTAAAATTTTAATAATAATAATAATAATAAATATATATTTATATAAATAAAATAATATTATTTGTAATTAGCTACGATATATAAAGTGTAACACTTTGTGACTTCTGAGGTACTGCTGCCATTTTATAAATAAAATAATAAAATAATAATTTGATGTATCGGGAACTTTTCTCATACTTCAGCGTTCCATCCCTTCGTTTATTTTCTTTACTGTTAGAAATGTTGTCCAGAAGGCTTTGCATAGTGACTCCAGAATAGCTGCATCCCTTCGTTTCTTTTTTTTACTCCCAGGCCTGAAGAAAACGCAGAGCCCAACCAAAGAAAAAGGATGACAACCATTCCCTCCACAGAGAAGTAAGAACAACACCAGAAGCATTCACACCTTAATGGACGTCAACTCAACTCACTGAGTCCAAAACAGTATGAATTTCCACCTTTCCTGGCATAGGAGAGACTGGGTAGCTGCCAAACGAAAAGCTTCCAGGATATGAGACAGCAGCCATCAAACACACAGCGTGCCATGATTCAAGGAAGAAACTTATAGGCAACATGAAATTGATCTCACAAACGCACTGCAACACCTAGAGAGTGTTTGTATACGCGGCTGCGGCTGCGTTTTATTTAAAATGCAGCCCGCAGCCGTTTGGTTAAAAAAAAAAAAGCAATTTACTGTGCATGGGACCCACGTGTATTTTACGTTTCAAACGCAGGAAAGGAAAAGCTATAAAAACCTGCTTTATAACCACTGTAGCTGATAAAAATTAACAAACAGTGCAATTCACCTGCTCTGTTCACGTGAACAGTGCAATTCACTTGCACTGTCCCTCTTTTTTTTTTTTTTTAGTGTTTTAATTGTATTATTTTTTTTAAAAAAAAAAAACTAGTTTAAAGAATTAAATTCATTTGCGATGTGAACAATATTTTTTTTTTTTGAAAAACTAGTATAGAGTGAATTAAATTCACTCGCACAGTAATATCAATTTTATATCTAATAATATTTTATCTAATTTTATTACACGCTCAAAAAATTATGAAAACTGTAGTTCTTATCGGATGAATTTTGTACGTAATGGAATAATAAAAAATATTTTATATAAAGTATTATTTTTTTCATGATGTAATAGGAGTAATTAATTTTACAATATTTAAATTTAAAACCATCAATATTAATATATTTTTAAAAAAAATTATTTTATAACCTCAATTTCAAAAGCATTATAACCAAACACATTTAACTACTTTTTCTTCAACCTCAATTTCAACCACAGTTTTAACCAAACACCTATTTTTTCAAACCAACCTCAACTAAAAGTACTTTTTATAAAATAATTTTTTTTAAACCACAATCAGAACAGCTACCGCAATACAAAACACACTCCTAATATTCTGGGAAAAGAACCATGCCAGCTGAAGGAAATGGCAGCAGGAAAAGCACAAGAGTTGAAGGGATAAAAAAACTCTCTTCTAAGCCCAACCAAACACATAAGAAGCCCAGCTGAGCAATATGTTCCCCAGCCCAAATCCTAAAAAACAAAGCCCAAAAAAAGCTCAAACTTGTGATAATTTAAAAGCAAACCCAAGACCTAATTAATTGAGTTACCCTTTAAATGTTCTGGTTGTCCAATTCTTGTTACTTGTATATGTGGCTAGTTTTAGATAATGTTTATTATTTTTTATACCGGTTGTTTTTTAAAGAATTTTTTATTTAAAAATTCATTATAATAATACTTTTTTAAAAAAAAATATTTTTAATATTGACATATCAAAATAATCTAAAAATATTTAACCATATATTAAAAAAAAAATTAAATTTTGAAAAAGCATAAACACGCCGCTGAAATAAACAAGATAGTGTGCTCCAAATGTGGTCTTGTTTCATCATGTGGATGCTTTATGTAATGAGGCGTGTCAGTGTTTGGTTAATTGTATTGTTGTCCTCATGGGACACGCAAATAGGCATTTTCAATTCCATTGAGTCTTGCCTAATAATACATTGCTATAGCAAATTTGTTGGCTAATTTATTGGTTTTGGTTCCAATCTAGCGCAATTTAATCTTTGTTAGATCAAGAAGAAAAGGCTTAAATGTGGACAATTAGACAATTAGCACAATAAATGTAAAAATTAACGAAATAATATCGTTTGAAAAAGATTTAATAAAACAACATGTTTTCACCTTGTCATGCTTCAAAAACACGACATGGTGAAAACCTGAAGCGAGACAACATGAAAGTATGATTATCTAGCTCAACCATTTGATCGATTTGTAATAGTCAGTGAAACCGGTTAACCGTTTTGAAGAATAACATGAAAAATTCAAAAAGTGCTAAATTAGTGAATCTCGGTGAGATTTTTTTTATCAAAAAATCTAACAATTTGCTAATAACAATTTGAGTGTGGTTCAACAATCAAATAAAAAAAAAATGATTTGAAACCCTTTAGTATATATATATATTATATATAATATATATATATACTCTATGTTTACAAGAAAAAAGTTATGTTTTTTTCAATGTGGGATAAAGAATCTTTTTGGTTTAAATGCTTCAACTTAAAAGGATAACATATTATATTTTCAATGTGGGATAAAAAAACATTTTGAAATAATCTCTTAAATTTTATTATTTACAACATTTATAACTTATATTCACATGGATTGTTTCTTAATTTTTTCATATGAAATATTAAAATTTCAAATATTTTTTTTTTAATTTTTCTAAGTTGATTTGGGTTGACCCGAGTCAACCCATATAAGCCGGGTCAATCCCCGGATCGGGTTAACAATGCATAAATATATATGTTAGGTCATCCATGTAATTAGCTTGAGGCAGATCATCATTTAATTGAGCAAACTCATACCTAATTACTCAGAATCATTTATTATCGCAAGTCAGACTACATCATTGACATTGAAAAACAAGTGTATAATTTGAGATGTTAATTGGAGTCTATTTTTGAGTCTGCAAGTTGGATATATATATATATATATATATATATATATATATATATATATATATATTTGGAAACAAATATTTTATAAAATTATAGTTTTTATGTGAAATAATCAACCAATTAATATAACTAGATCCAACTAACTGGCCGGTTAAGATAGATGATTAGACTTTTATTTTATTGCACTTTAAAAGCATAAAATTTACAACATATCATGTTTTTAAAGCACAATAAGATGAAAGTGTGCTATTTTATTTAATTTTTTTTAAATAATGTTATTCTACTAATTTTTATGCTAATTTTTTCTTTTAAAAAACATTGTAATGTACACAGATTCAAAAAAAAAAGAAAAAAAGCTGACAAGGAGCGTTTGGATTAAAAAAACAAAAAAAAAAAACAAACATAAAGAAAAGCTGGTAGATTCCTGGACAAAGTTTGTACAAACCCCATGTACATTGAGTACCTTGTCCTTGTCTCCGAAACCACTTTTCTTCTCTAAAAAATTCTACGTGGTTGGATCTGCCAGATTATTGTATGCTGTTATTATGATCCATCACCATCTCTATCACAATCACAATCATTCATCACACAAAGACGTCTTCTCTGCTTCCACATTAGATTCTCCAGCAAGCTTGAAGCTCCTGCCTCCCAACCCTTCCCTCCAACTGGATAATCTCTTTATTCAATGCTAATGAAGTTAGTTCTAAATGATGTTGTCTTAGATGCATTATTCTAAAGTATTATTCAAACAGACCTTTAGTTTCTTTGACACTTGCAAGAGATTAGAGAGGAAAGGAGAGACTTGTATATATTTTACATGTTGAATAACAATATTGTTTTAGATTAATGTGGGTGTTCAGATCAGCTTGCGTGTATCTTGACTAATTTTATGGGTTTTAAAATTAACGATTATATAAACTTCCAGTTACTCTGATGTTTATGAGGCTCGAATTAATGACATTTAAAAAGCAAATCTAGAATCTGACCAGTTAAATTACATCCCTTAATGTTATTGAAGCGGCGATATTTATATTACTGCATGTTCTAGGAAGAAGATTCTTCATTATTATATATAACAATGCATACAACGCTAAAACCTAAATTAACAACTTGATTTAATCATCAGTGCTGTGTATTAATTATATTAAATATATTAGCATTACAGGATTTGTACCGTCAATCCTTTGAAAAATGAAATGTATTCTTTATCTTTTGAATTAAATCATTTTTAAACAAAGAGTTAATTATCCAACAATTGATCAACTGATATTAATGGGTCTAAAATGCTCTAATTTGTATGACAAAAGAGTTAATTGTCTAACAATTGATTAAATGATATTATACATATAAATTTATTGTGATTTTAATTTAAATTAATGCATTCCACTAGTCATCACAGGCAAAAGCATACAGTGTTCAACCAGTGTGGGGGTGACGTTGGCCAGCTGGCTCAAAGTTTTGGACATAATTCCCAACTTTTTTCAACTTATTTTGAAAGAAAATCTGAAGCTTTTTGACCTTAAATAAAAGCAAAACTTATCCATGGAAGCTACGAACGACAACTATACAGTCCAAGTATGAATGATTTGCCTCTTCTGCTATACATCTGAGGTTCTGCTTGGCGCTTTGAAAGTGACTTGTCGCCTATTGAAAAGGCCTAGAGAAACAAAAAGACGAAGAAGTCATGGAGAGATTTTCTCTGTTCTTAGCAGGAGCATATTCCTCGCATAGAACACATAGCTCGTCAAAACTTGGGTTCGAATATTGAAGGGCAGGGTTCAGTTGTTTTTTTAATTTTTTTATGTGAGTCCAATACATATCAATAAATGACATTAGCCTGGAATTAAATTCATTGTTTGGATGATGTAAATACCTGAAACTACAAACATATGGCTACACCAAGAACGCAAATATATATCGAGAGAATAGGAAGAAATGATGTTTAGTTCATAGTAACAACACTTGCTAAATATAAAAGCTTTCAAGGTTTTATATAAGTTTAAATCTATAAATATGCAAAAAATAACTCATGGCAAACATGTTTTCAATATAAATATAATACTAACATGCATACTAAGTATATATCAAAACTTACAATTTATACTGATTCAAAGTCCTAGCATGAATATTAATAATAAAATATATATATATATATATATATCAAAACAAAGAAAGGTACTTATTTGTTAAAAGATTTTAAAGTAATGAGATTTTTGTTATTGTCAATGATAAATTCTGTCATTGAGAGTTTATTGCTCTTTATTTGTACAATTAGGATGTTTGGAATATGGCTCCTAAGATTCCAACATCATCACTTTGGTTTAAATGCACTTCTAAACAAGGTTTTTGAACAAAAAAATATGAAACTCAAATATCTCTCAACAAGATAAACTTAAGCTTTAGATTTGGAAGAAAAACCAAAGCATATATAAAATAGAATGAAAACACTAAAAAAGATGTGAGAAGAAGTATGGAAAAATCTGAAAAATTAAAGTTAGAAACTTTTCTTTCACCCTCCCTCCCCCTCTTTTATAGTAAATTTTGGAAGCTAAAAGGTCGAACAATTTATAAAAACTACTTCCTATCATTATCAATCATTAATTAGTCACCATAAATCAAAAATTAAATCTAGAAAAAACAAGAATTCTTTGAGTGGGAAAACCAATGGGTTTTTTAGATTAACTTCTCATTTACGTATAATTTGTTTATTTAAAACAAATTTCAAATAACCCCTCACATGAATGAAAATTATCTCATCAGTTTAAAAACGACTAAAGATTTATTGAGAGATACTGATTTGGTAGATTACTACATCAGTATATGTAGCTTTTGGCTTTCTTAGTGAAATACTATCGAATTTACTCGGCTAAATAGTAAACACGTATGATATCTTGAACTATTTAGCCTTTTATATAAATTAAGACAATAGTATTCACATAGTTGATTTCTACTTAGAGATTTCATTTGGTTCTCACTGTTGTGTTCATTTTAGCCCTAAATAACTCCTGGATTCATGAGTGCTTTAGAAAATTCAACCGTTGTCAAAATTCTTAAAGAAACAACCATATTTCTCACTCATAAAAGTGATATTTCATTAAGAGTATCTTGTTATATTCTACTTGATGTACCAAGATATAAAAATCATTAAGAGCTTAGCTTCTTTTTATCATGTTGCATCTAACATTTATTTCATCATAGGAATAAGCAAGAAATAATAATTCTTAGTGCTACTAAGAGTGTTATATGACTTAATTTTTCATTTAAACCTAGATTTTAAGATCTCCAATCAATTAGGTATGATTACCATCATTATACACTTTCATCTTTTAAAGTTCTATGTCCATTACCCTCGATGAATTACACATGAGCTCTCTTGACAAACTTTTGGTTAGCAAATCTATAATATTTTCCTTTGACTTTACATAATCAATGGAAATAATTCCATTAAAAAATATTTTTTTAGAAATATTATATTTATTACGTATATGTCTAGACTTCCTATTATACATACTACTTTGTGCTCTTTCAGTTGCTGATTGATTATTGCAATGGACACAAATAGCTAGCATTAGTTTTGGCCAACATAAAATATCCTCTAAGAAATTTTAAATACATTTGGTTTCTTCTCTAGCTTTATCAAGAGCAATAAATTATGATTTCACCATGGACCTAGTAATAAATGTTTGTTTAGAGAATTTTCATAATACAGCTACTCCACCAAACATATCCATTTATAGATTTTGAATACCTAGTATCAAATATCCAATTAGCATCATTATACCATTTTAGTATTGTTGGGTAACCAATATAGTATAGCCTATAGTTTAAGGTGTATTTTAAATACTTAAGTATCCTTTTTATTGCCTTATAATGATCAATACTTGAGTACTCTTTTTATTACCTTATAATGATCAATACTTGATACTGTTTACTAACCAAGTAAGCAATATCAAGCCTTGTACAATAAAAGTTCAAGTTAGAAACTTGAAAAGTTTAAGATAAAAATAGTATGAAAAAAAATAAGGTGAGAAATAATATGAAAAAATCTAAGAAGTTCAAGTTAAAAACTTTTATTTCACCTCTGTTCTTTTATAGTAAATTTTAAAAATTAAAAAGTTGAAGAATTAATAAAAGTTAATTTTTATCATTATCAAGATTGATTAACCACTATAAATCTAGAAAATCAAGAGTTCTTTGAGTAAAAAAAAACAAATGTTCTTTAATATTAATTTATTATTCACTGTATTTTGTTTATTTAAAACAAATTACCAAGTATTTCTTTGCCTGGCTAATACATTTGTACGAGTGTAAGCTGCAAGAAATCCAAAGCAAAGGACATTTACACATCAAGACCTCCATGGCCTTTTATTCTAAAGCAATATTTGTCAAAACTGTTTTGCATAAAATCTTGCAATCCCAGGGAAAGGTGGGCAGAAAGCTCCTCTCCATTTTCAAAAGGGGTTTTCTTGGGTTTTGATTTCCACTCAAAACATTCCGCATTTCCTCTCCAAGAACCTCCCAAACCTTTTTTTCCTCGCTTTTTCACCACTTTGCCCTTATTGTTTCAAAAGTTTTTTTTGATTTAGAAGGAAAACCAATAAAATAAAGACAAATCCCTATTAATCTCTTTCTATTATGTTCTAAAGCTTATCACCTCCAAAGACTTTCTCACATCTTTTCTCTTTCTTTCTGAACTTGTAGTGAGAAACCAAGTCTGCATTTTTTCCTCTCCCGATACCACACACAAACACCACTCAGAATCCTGAAACCCCTGCATTTCAGGTTCCAAAGGACACGAAAACCACCCTTTGAAGTAAACCCGCTCCTAAGTTTCCATTTTCACCAATCTTTAATCCCTTTTTTTCAAGCAAAAAGAACAAAAAAATAAAATAAAAAGCCCAACTATCAAAAACCCTCAAAAAGTGCACCTGCTTAGGAACTCTTTCTCAATGTCGACACCATTAGACCAGTAGCAGCAGCAGCAAGAAACACCATCCATGGAAGTGAGCCAACAAGCTGCCTACACCCACAATGGTCATGGGTCGGTTGGACCAGTGATAGCAGTTCTTGCAGTGATCACAATATTGGGAGTCATAGCAGGAATGATTGGCAGGCTTTGTTCAGGTCGTCGGATCTTGGGTCATGGACAATACGATTTTGAGGGTTGGGTAGAAAGAAAATGCTCCTCTTGTCTCGATGGCCATGTTGACCCGCCTCCGACCCGACACGCAGATATTCCGGTGGCAGCTCCGGTGGTGGAGGAGGGTCCCCAAGAGATTAAAGAAGAAGAGCAAGAGCAAGAGCAACAACAAAGTGAACATAAGCCACATCCAAGTGCGAGTGGATCTTGATCCTTCTTTCTCGATACTAGTAGCATATCATCGAGTTTCAAGGGATTTCTGCTTCTTGATTTCGTTTAATCAGTTTTCTTTCTTTATTTTTATTTTTTCATTGTTCTGTTTAGGGTTTATTTTGATGAGATAAGCGACATCATAGAATGAAAATCCTGAGCACGAAAACATTTTCACGTTAATGAAATACAACCCATTTTTGTTTTGTTCAACTTTGAACTGGATTGGAGTTCATGATGAAGTTCTCAAGTCTTGAAGGCTTTGTCTTGATTTGTTATTAGCATAAAAATTAACAACAATGAATCATATGCTCATTGAGAAAACTCTCTCGTTTTTTCGATACTTGAGACTCAAGAGAGTGGTTTGGTTTTAATAATCCGTAATCAATTAACTTTGCTAATTGCTAATGATCATGTATAAATGGATCGATGTGTTAATAATCTTGTTTTCATGGTTATTTTTATACAGTCCAGAGCCCAGGAATTGCTGGTTCTAGAGCCTTTTGGTTACTTTATTTGCAAGATTTTCATTAATATCGCCCATTTTGAATTTATTGCTGCTGGCTACATAGGATTCTCTTCTCTGCGATTGCATTTTAAAAGAAGCATTCCTTTTTTATGCATACGAGACAAATGTCTCATGCCACATCGGAGATTTCGACCCCCACCGGACAGACAGGCGCCACTATCTTTTTTCTGATGGTGTCTGTATGGTTCCCGTTATTATGTGCTTTAATCCCTTCAGACTAGTTTAAACTGGTGATTGATGTAGTCATTAGACCTATATTTCCGCATGTCACTTTCCATTGTCGATGTTGAGAAATAAGGTAAGCACTCATGCTTTTGCTAGTAGTCAACTTTTCTTGCTCGTTGAGGACCAGTGACAGTGGGCAAGCACTCTGATCTATAGCGGTCGCAGCATCGTATTAGAGGAAATCTGCAGCTCCTGTTGGCTTTTAGATTTAAGAAAGTAGCAACTGTTGTTATTTTTCTTCGAGAATACGATGGAAATGGTATTATGGAGTGATTATTGTTCAATTCAAGATATATATAAATTGAGTTTAATTAACTGTTAGATTATAATACTAAAAGACTTTTGGTATCAATGTAAAAAGAATATTTCAAATGTCTAAGGATCAATGCGTAAGAAAATAAAAGTTTGAAAATGTATCTTTTGGATCTTTATTTTGAACATTAAATTGAAATGTGTACTGGATGTTCAGACTTAAACCGCACATTCTAACATATTGCTCAAGTTGAAATGCATTCAAAATTATTACTTTATAACAAACGGTAAACATATTAACATAAAATTTTAAAATAATCATGCTACCAAAATATATAATCAACAACAATTAAAAATAATAATAAAAAAAACTTATTGGGGGTAGTGATTTCACTGTGCATGTAGATTCTATGCACAGTAGATGAAAATAGTGTAATGACTGTCTTGTTCTTCCCCAAAAACTCATTTGCTAGCTAGGCTTCCAGGGGTAGTTTTGTAATTGCATAGGGACCAACAGTAATATTTATGAGGTTGAAGAAGTCTTTTTACTTTTTAAGTGCATAGTGTAATGGCTATAATACCCTTGAAATCAAAATAAATGTACCTTTTCTTGATTGGGAAAATCATCTTTTGTTTAAAAATACATAATCGATGTACTTAGTTACCCTTTAGTCCATAATTTTTTAAACTTAGATCTAAGGGCTTATTCATCTTTTCAATGTAGTCGTTTTGTAATTATAGGATAGATACAGGGGAAATTTCATATTTTAAAACGAGTAATTAATGTTTTAGAAATAAATGCACGTTGAATTTACTTGGTTACACCTAAAAAAAAAAAAAAAATAAGCTTGAGGTCAAATGGCTTATTTGTCCATTCATTGTGGTTTTTTTATAATTATGGGGTTAATACATAGAAAATTTTGTATATTTAAAATGAATAATTAATGTTTTCTATAGAAAAATTGTTGGAGAGTGCACGTGCTATGCACTCTGCACACTTAAAATTGCGCATGCAACGGTGTTAGGAGGTGAGAATTATGCAATTGCGACAACTTTCAAAAGCTCGTAGAGTCCTCGCCTATATAAGGTAAAGCATATGATGGGGCGTGTAGAGATTTGACTCTAGCATTGTTTTCTTTTTTTCTTTTTTTTTCCTCTCTTTTATTGTTTTGAGATATCTGATTTAGTCATCTTTTTTTTTTGTATGATTTTCATCTTGATTTATTTTGTAAACTTTAAATTTATTTTCAATTTCATCATTGATTGAAATGCTATTTGCTCTTTAATTTTGTTTGTTTTCATTTTTGATCCTTTTTCTTTTGATTTTGAGTTTTTATTTTGATTTTTTTTAATAAAATGTTTGAATATTTTCAATTTTGACCTTGAATAAATTAATGCTATTTTCCTTCTTATACCTTAATCATGATTATTATTATTACTATTTTGCTTTTTCAGAATACACTTGGGGTCTCTTGACATCCTTTTTTTATGTTGAGCTTTTTTTTTTCCAACTGGTGGCAGAGTTTAGATAATGGCAATAGTTTTATATAATTATTAGAATAATAAAAGAGTAACAAATTAGTTAAAGATGCCATTTTACTAGCTTTTATTTTCTTGATCAACTATGTACAAATAGTCAATTATGTAAAATCAGAGGTACTCTGATATCACCATAAAAATAATTGTCATATTGACCAAGAGATACCCATTTTACAGGAGAAAGGTTTGGTAAAAATTTAAAGCTAGGAGACGTGATATAGTTGACATTACCAAAAAGTTGGCAAATATGAACAAAAACATCGACAGAATTTTTACGTCGGTATATTATGGTGAATTTTACCGACGGACTTTTCAATCACTATATCCCTCGATAAAAACTAATGGAAACATTCTGTTGGTAAATACCAAGGGAATTGCAATGGGAAAAAAAAGAATAAAAAAGCACAAAAAGTAAGCAAATCTATCCTTTTTTTCTTTTAAACATAATTTTTAATGTTACTTTTTTTCATATTTTTATAGTATATGTATTTTGTTTGGGTGTTAACTTATTTTATAGTTTTTTCTGATACAATTTTGTTCTATGGATTTATGATTTGTACATGTTATGGTTTGTTTTGGATTTTGTAAAATTATATTTTTTTTGTAAATTGATGAAACTTATGTTGAATTTTTTACTTTGGTGTTTTATGATGAAATAAATAATGGTTTATTTAACAGGTTCATTTTATATTTTGTCAATTTTATTATCGAGTTGTATTTTTGGTAAATGTGTAGAAATTTTAATTTATATAGATATATAATTGATAATGAATTAAGAGAACTAGTAAAATAGATTGAATAAAATTGAGCTAAACCAATATTTTTTGTAGATTATTTAGTTAACATAGTTAATTAATGCATGTTGTCATCATTATTTAAATAGGTTTGATATAAGTAATGGATGATCGTTTATAGATGTATCGAGATTCACCCCAAAGGTTACGGATGATAGATTATTGTAATGGGGTTCGGGGTTTTATTAATTACACACTATATAATCTGAGAAACATTAGTAGAGGTCGTATTAGATGTCCATGCAAGAGATGTAAGAATAAAAAAAACTTATCGATCCAGATGTTATAACAATGCATCTTCTACAAAAAACAGTTCATGGAGAAATACATATGTTGGTATACACACGGAGAACCATATGTTCTTCACAATGCCATAGTAGAGAGGATGGTTGGGTTAACTTCTAGTGCTAGCAACGTGCATGGAGTTGTATATGACAATAGTAATTCTTATAAGAATATGGTTATATATGTGATGAGAATGAATCAGAGTCATGTTGGTCAATGTCCAATTGTAGATGAAGAACCTAATACAGACACGACTAGTTTTTTTTTATCTTTTGAAATATTCCAATGAACATTGTAGGATTATTGGACAAATCACAGTAAATTATTGATCATTGCATAGGTGTTCACCATCAAGTTGGATCATAAGTTAAGTGAGACCAGTTATAACAAATTGTCGAATAGGTAAGAAGCATTTTACCTAAAGGGAGCAAGCTGAAAGAGAACTTTTATGTTGCTAAGTCCATGATGAAACCCCTTGATCTAGGATACCAGAAAATTAACATGTGTCCAAACTTCTACATGTTGCACTACCTTGAAAATGCAAAGTTAACAGAGTGCAAAACATATGGCCATTCTCGTTATAAACCTAGAATTGGTAGGGGAAGGACTCTTGTTGCACACAGAAAACTTAGATACTTTTCAATCACACTTAGATTGTAAAGGTTATTAATGTCACCAAAGACTGATGAGCATGGCACCAATCAAGTGATGCAATGGATGGAGTGATGGTATGCCCTTCCGATGGTGAAGCCTGGAAAGACTTTAGCAGTGTGCATCCTTAGTTTTCAATGGAATTAAGGAACGTGCCTCTTGGGTTATGTACAAATAGATTCAATCCATTCAGGTAATTTGTTGCACCTTATTCTTATTAACCGATAATACTCATAATTTACAACTTGCCACTGAGGATGTGTATGAGGCCACAATTCATGTTTTTATCTTTGGTCATACCTGATCTTAATATTCTAGGTTGGAATATAGATGTTTGTATTTGGTTGTTGATGGATAAGTTGAAGCAGTTGTGGTTATCTAGGGCTTTGACTTATAATGTATCAAAGAACATAAATTTATAATGAAGTCAGCTTTGATGTGGACTATCAATTATTTTCATGTTTTCATGCTTATATAATAGTTTTTTGTTGGAGCACACATGAAAAACTAGCATGTCCATACTGTATAGAAAATAACAAGGCAGTCACGTTAACAAACAATGGTAAGGCATTTTTTCTATTGTCACTTGTGCCAACAGATCACAAGTACAAAAAAAATAAGAAGGACTTCTTTATTCGCAGAGTTGAAAGGGATATTGCATCGCCGCTTTTTTTAAGCGAGGAATTTGATTACTTGGTGTCAGAGTACAATGACATTGTGTTTAGTTTTCAATTAGGTCAGTAGAAGTTTTTTTTTATTTTGGTTTGACCCGTAATTGGGTTAATCAAAGTATTTTTTAGGAGCTTCCTTATTGAAAGACCAGTCTTCTCCGCCATAACATTGATGTTATACACATAGAAAAAAAACGTGTTTGAGAACATTTTCAACACGGTTATGGATGTGAAGAAGAAGATAAAAGATAACATCAAGGCTAGAATGGATATAGCTTTGTTTTCTCACCATAAAAATATGAAATTGGTTTATGTTGGATCACGGGTTGCAAAGCCCAAAGCCAACTTTGCCTTAGATAAGAATGTGTAATTATTTGTCTATTAATAGCTTAAAAGTTTGTGTTTTCCTAATGAACATGCCTCGAGCATATCAAGGTTGGTGAATTTAGAGGATTACAGATTGTATGGAATGAAGAGCTATGAATGCCACATGTTTATGCAAATATTCATTCCATTAGCTTGTCGGGATTTATTGTCAAAGGAGATATGGGATGCACTCACAGAGATCATTCATTTCTTTAAAGATATATGCTCCAACAAGTTGCAGAAACAACACATAAAGAGGCTTGAAGTGAATATTATCTAGATAATATGCAAACTTGAGATGATATTCCTTCCATTATTTTTCAACTCGATGGAGCATATACCCATACATTTATCATTTGATGCAAAAGTTGGAGGCTCGATCCAATATAGATTGATGTATCTATTCGAGAGGTTATGGATTACACATGCATCGTAATTAAAAAAAAAATTGTCTTTCTTTGTATAATTTCAAACATTCTTTTAATTCCATACAGGTACTTATTCAACCTTAAAAACAAGGCGTATGTTGAGGCTTCAAGATGTGATGCCTATATTGTTAAAGAGATCTCAACATTTATCTCATACCATTTCGAGCCTCGATTGAGAACAAAAATCAATCACGTCCCAAGACATGATGATGGTGGGGAAATGTTTTTAAATGGAAACTTATTAATATTCTCACATCCTGGACAACCTATACCAAAAAAAGCTGTGAGGAAAAGATATTTGTCTGAAATAGAATTCAGACAAGCATATAATTATGTGCAATTTAACTTTGATGAATTAAGATGTTTTATTCAGTACGTATATTGCTTAATATGTCATTATTTTTTAATAATTTATCTCTTATAATATCATAAATTGATATATTGTTAAATTTCTCACAAGCAATATTATCAATATTTACTATCCTAAGACTCATAACTAACTGATTCTCAAATCTTTTAATTATAAAATCAATAATTTTCTATGTGGTTTAGAATATACATAAGTACTGTTTAATTATTCTTATCTCTCATGATATTTAATTTCATTACATATTTCTCGTTAATTGTTCATGGTTATACTTCATGTACCAGGTTTATCAATTGGGAATGAATGCTAGTGTTACTTTGTATTTACTAAGTTTGAGTTTTAAAAGAAAAGGAAAGTGTTACAACGGGTATTTCATCAATGGATATTTGTTTCAAATTAAAGAATATTGGCAAGGTGGAAAGACATATAAAAATGGGGTTTATCTTAAAGGATCAACTTCTAATAAGTATAAATTTGACTCTTATGGGAAGTTGAAAGAGGTCATTAAATTACAATATCATAGCAAGCAGAATATAGCATTTTTATTTAAATGTTATTGGTATGACACTATTGACAAAGAAATCAAAGTAGATCCCTATCATGGTTTTTTCAAAATTAATTCAAATGTTGTACTCTGCAACGTTGACAATGTCTTTATTTTTGCCAAGCAATGCCAGCAGTTTATTACACATACAATCCTTTCTTTAGAAAGGATCGTTCAAGAGCTGATTGGTTATCTGTAGTGAAAATCAAATCCATGGGTCATGTTAAGGTTGTTCAGGATGGCAACAATGAATTAACTATGGGAAATAATGTCTTTCAACATAATGAGTTTGTTGATCCGTATTGAGTTGCTTTGTCTAATGACTTAGAAGAAAAATCAATTTTTTGCATCACCAATAATATTTTGGTTAATGTTGACACTGAGAAATTGAATGATGTTTTAAACTCTAGCAAACATACACAAGTCGATCCAGATGATGATAGTGATGAAATCAACATAGAAGTTGCGATGGAGATGAGGATAAGTCAATTAACAAAGAAGAAAACAATTTTGATTAATTTACACAACATGAATTTATAATGCCATAAACTATAATGTAATATTTATGGACAAAATTCACTTCAATGTAATGACAATGATGTTAATATGTTATTGAATGACAAGAAAATATTTATTTTATTATTGTGATGTGAACTGATATTATTGTGTTGTGCATGCAGCTGTGAATTTAAGTATTTACAAGATAGATAGATAGAGAATACAGATACAATTTGACATCAGACATTGTTTTACACTAACAAAATGAGTTCATCGGTATGTTCCAATGGCAATGAAAATTGTTCTCCTTCTCCTCGACACTGTTCATGGTGTTAATTACACACAGATATACCTACATAATATTTCAATCCGTATATTCCAATGGTGATGGGAACTGTTCACTTTTCAAGGCGATGATAATTAAAGCTTTTTTTATCAACAAAATCACAAACGAAATAGAAATTTCAATGCTCTGACAATTAATGCTCTTTTTTTATTATTATTGTGGTTCATGTTTCCCAATGAAATCACTAAAGGAATAGGAATTCCAAGGCACCAGTAATTAATGCTCTTTTTTATTGTTGATTGTTTATTTTTTTACAAACAAAATCACTGATGGAATGAAAATTCATCAATAATATTTGAAGGGGTTTCTGAAATTTTTAACGTGAATTGAAAATTCTAACTTGACTTCATAGACAAAATCACTGATAAAATATATTAACATTTAATATTTCATCGAAAATTTCATCGATAAAACCTAATATAAAAAATCATGGACATAGCAGACAAGACTTCATCTTCTTCATTTTTCTTCTTTCATCCTCTCTCTTCTTCTCTCTTTTTCTTCATTCTCTTATTTGTGTTCATGACCCAAGCCGAAATCAAACATCATCTACTCTTCTCATCCTAAAGTATGTTGTCTTTCATCAAATTTTTTTTTTCATGTTTTTTTTAACAACCCCTTTTCATTTATTTTTTTTTTGTAAATTTAGATTAATGTTTTTGTAAATTTAGGATTGAATATATTACCACTTTGAAAATGAGAATTTTGTACACAATTGAATTATTCTAATTTGTTAGAAGAAATTGAATAAAATCAATTGGTTTGTGGTATATATATTATGTATTTGTAGGTTTAAAATTTTTTAGTAGTCATATAAGAAAGCTGCTGCTGAATTTAAAAAAAAAAAACAGAATCATTTTAAAAAAATTTATCTGTTAATTTGTGTAGATGTCTAGGAGAAATTCTATTGCATGTCGCGAGAATAAGATCGCTGCTAGTTCTTCTAGCAGCAATACTCACAACCATAAGTCATTAAGTGCCGACCAAAAATAGGCACCTAAGGCACATGCATTTACTTACGACGTAGCGTCATCAAATGTGATGCCACAAGGTCGAAAGGGGTCCCTTCATAGCAGGATCCATTTACTTGCAAGTACGAGACCTAGTGTAAGAGCGACCTTTCAATGTAAGTTTCTTTTGCTTTCGCAATGACATGTTTAATAATTTTTAAAAAATAATTTTATTCAACAAATGCAATTTCAAGTCTATAAACGTTGAGACTACAAGAACAATAACATTTGCTTTTAAATTGTCGATGAAAATTTCATTATCTAAATGAGCTAGGTTTCCAAACATCATGAATGGAAACTGCAAGTCGATGCATGATTTTTAAGGTTTAAGGTTAATATTAACTTAAATATTTTTTATTATGTTAATTCAGTTAGTTTATTGAAATTACTGAAATTTTTTTTTTTATATAAATTTTTACTAAAAGGGAAGATTTGAATGGGAGAGAGCTGATGATAATGTTATGAAAAGGGTTTGGAAGAATTACGCTGCAAGTAGATAAAATCAAAATCAAAATAATTTTTTTTTAATATTAAAATTTTATTTTTCATTTACTAATATATAATTTATTGGTAACATATAGGTTGTGTGATTTGTGGTATGAGGCGTAAAGAAAGCAAAAAAATATGCAAAAGAAAGTGAGCTTCTAGCCTGAAATGACGTGGTTGTTTGGAAGGATTTTAGACCGCCATATATCTTGAAGGTTGTTTGGGCGAACTACATTTAGCATTTAACGTCCATGCGTTTCGCTCGATTGTCATAATCTAGTGCAAAGAACCGGCACCGGCATGTTCACTATTCCGTTACCACATATATTAGCAGCTCCGTTCCATTCATTTTGCATGTGAAGCGGGCTATAAGATTTTTTTATTACTTTCATTTTTTTTATTTTTTAAAAATATATTTAACTAACAACATATTTATCTTGCAAGCTATAATTCTTAAATGCAAGCCAAGTAGGATGGAACGTTTTGTTGAAATGCATGTACAGAGTGATGACTACCAAAAAAAGATGCAGCAGTTCATGGATAACCGAGCTCAACACTTTGTAGTATGTTGGTTTTCAGCCATTTTTTTTATTAAGTTATAATTTCCTTCAATTTGATGAATTTATTTTTTTCTTTTCAGGATACATATAACAACTGTTTGAATGAGAGAAGGGAAGACGATCCTTCGACCCATCCAGATTTGTGGTTAGAGGCAAGATCATTCAATGGACCCTATAGAAATCGGGTGTACGGACTATCTAACACTACGACTAAGAACTTGCAAACGGCCAGTAATGTTTTGATTGTTGGATGCTCACAATCGGTTGTGAGCAATCAAACTCTAGAGTTCAAGGCGATGTTAGACCAACGAATACAAGATTGGACAACACATCTTAATGAAAAATTTAAACGTCTCATGGTGGATTATGAAGAACTATATTCCAGAGAAGAATTATTGTAAATATCACTGCAACTGTTAACTCTCTAATGAAATTGCAACTAGTATTCCATCGATGATATGTTATATTTACCAATGGATATACCGACGAACAAATAAAAACACCAACAGAATTGCAAGCAGTATTTTGTCAGTTATATAACAAACTTCCCGAAAGCAATACTAACAGAATGAAGTGGATAAAAGTTTTTGGTGTACTTTATCCGTCTGTAAATCAATCGGTAAATTTATTATCGATGAACTCTTCAACATACTATAAATTACAGATGAAAATTTTTGTGACAGATTATTTTTATAAAATACTTGCTAACAATATATAAATATAAATATCAACAAAAAATTTAATTTATAAAATTGTTAAATTTGACAGTGGAAGGACATTCCACTAAAAACGAAGCATTTAGAGGTAATATGACATGACCACAGAAATAAATGTCATATTGACCGAGAGGTACCCATTTTACAGGAGGCCATATACTGTAGCTCATGGTGGGCATCATCATGGATGAAGATGGAGGAAAGTTTCAAATTACAGAATTGATGGTCTTGAAAAAGCACGTGATGAGGGCAGCTTTTGTCTCAGCCACTACCAATAATCAAAGCATCGAGGTCAAGGAGAAAGTGACTCGCCCTTCCCGATGACAGTTATAGAAAATCTGTACTCCGTTTTTGGGACTCTCTCTGTTGGACAGACGTCTCAGTCAATCCTTCACAGGAGCTAACAATGGCCCAATTAGCTCCCTTCCGTGCCTGGTTTTAAACAAGATAAGTTGACACCGCCGCGCAGGAGGCCACATGATTTCTTGGCTGGCAATCTTGATGTGTTTACAGCGGCAGCAGCGTCTTTAATTTTCCGCCCTTTTTATACGAACCACATGGCTAACTTGGCAGATGGACCACCCTGCATCAACAACAAATCCCCTGCTGTTATTTATCTAGGTCAGCATGCAGGAGAAGGGTTTGGTAAGAATTTACAGCTGGGAGACGCTCCACTAAAATTGAAGCATTTAAGGCTTCGTTTGTTTGGAGAAAAGTGGTTTTTTTTTTTCCGGGAAAAGTGAATTTTGAAAAGTGAATTTTCCGAGAAAGTTTTTCGATATTTGGTAGTGTTATGGAAAATGAACTGGAAAAACATTTTCCAGTGTTTGGTTGTATTATGGAAAAATAAACTGGAAAATAATTTATTAATGAATTAATTTTTTTTTCAAGTTTATCTAATATATATAAAATATTTAATATAAAATATTTAATCACTTACAATTGTCATAACCCTAATTTTGACCATTTTTTATTTTTATTATTTAAAAAAAAATGATGAAAAATAAAAATAAAATAAATGAAAGATGAATTAAAATTTGGGTTAAGGGCAAAATGATTGGAAGTTTAAAGATTTAATTAAACTCTTGACTAGTTTAATTAATTAAATCAAGGGTTTAATTGGAAATTGATTTAATTAAATTTTAGATTATTTTAATTAATGAAATCAAGAATTTAATTGAAGAATTAAGGACTTAATTAAACTTTAATTTAATCAAAAACTCACGATTTAAATAAAATAAACCAAGAGAACCGGCTTCAGCAGACCACACCTTTGCATTTTAATTCACCGCTACAGTAACAGTGAAACTGTAATAGGGGATTATAATTCGCCACCTTTGCGTTTTAATTCATTGCTACAGTAGCAGTGAATTATAATTCACTTGCTACTATAGAGTGAATAATAATTCATTAGGCAGGCGTGCGCTACGCACGCCAAAAGGAAAGTGTTTTCCTTTCTTTAACTGAAGGAAAACACTTTCATTTTTCAAAGCAGTGATTTTATGTTGACTGGAATTAAGTTTCCGTTAACTTACTATTTCGGTTTGTTGCCAAACATAGGAAAAGTAAGGAAAACGAATTCCAGGAATTCGTTTTCCTTGAAACAAACATAGCCTAAGTGTTTTTGGTATTGCTATTGCTTTTATGGTTATAATTTTTTAAAAAAATAAATTTTAAAAAAATTATTTTTAGTTGTAATTAGTTTGATTAAAATATATATTTGATTAAAATTATGGTTAAAGTTGTTGTTTGATAAAATATATGTCCGATGTATATAGTTAAAATTATAGTTAAAATTGATATTATAATAAAATAACCAAAAAAACCATGCAGTAATTTTTTATTTTGCAATTGTAATCTAGGCTTTGTGATCTATATCTCATCAAGAAATTCATTCAAATTTGTCAAAAATTTTGGTCTTTTGATCCTAGCGTCAAGCACGCTTGACATTTATCCATGCAAATGCAAACTCTCAAAACTCTTACAGATAATTTGTAACTCTTTTGTTTATACAGTTGTTTCTTGAACTAAGAAAAAATTCAAAGGTTCTTCTAATTTGTGTATTTTATCAACAATAAAAAAAAAATTAAAGTTGGGCAAAAATGCAGAATGAGTGGTTCACTAGAAGCATGTAAAAGTTGCTTTATAAAAAAACTAAGGTCAAACCTCATTTATTGGTGGGTCCCATGAACCAAACATCGTGTTCATCTTGTAACCAAATACCATACAATTGAGGTTGGGCAAAAACGCAACCACTGCCCCCAAAACATACGGTCCCTTAAATAGCACTGCTGGTGTGAACTTTACAATCGAAGATGGTCTGGGCTTGGACCAAATTTGGCTAAATAATACTAAGTCAAGCAACTCTTAGTCTTAGCACAATGGTCTAGTGACAGGTCAGTGGGCTCTCGTATAGGGCAGGAGGGTTCCAGATTTCCAATATTGGTTCTGGCTAGTTTCAAGGGGAAAGATGGGTTCCGAGCCCTGATTACAGAGCAAGACCAGAGACCAATATTTTGTTTTTCTTTTTATATTTTGATATACTTTTTAGGTTCCTCCAGAGTAGTTTTTTATTTTTCTTTCTCAAATGATGAATCAGACGATGGATAAGATAGAAATACTGTGCCCAGTGCTCGTTGACATGTCACCACTTTACAACAGCAAACAGCATCCTCCAAATTTATATAGAGTAGTGTGTTTTTTAAAATGTATTAAACTGTTGTGAGCTGTATTGTTAAAGTTATTATGTTAAATTGATTTGAGAATATAATTTATTATCAAACTAAAAGGGGAAAAACATATATGGTACTGACATAATCAACCTAACCTAGTCTAATTGCGTTTTTTAAATAAAAAAAAAACCCATCAGAGTATATTCTAGTGTAGATTATGTGGTAAATAATTATGTAGCAAACTCCTGTGAAAAAAGACTGATATGCACTTCCATCTTCAAACCATTGCTCATCAGTGAGGAAAACCAGTAATGTGTGTGTGCCATAACAATTTATATGTTGATTATTTTTCAGGATCTAATATGCTTAGTACAAAGTTTGAGTGTTTAAAAATTAGATTATAACATTTTTATGTCAATATTTTATTTCTAGGAATAGAAATATCAAAGGATTGGTGGTACAAGTCTCGATTCCTACAAAGCAAACTAATTTTATGAGGTTTAGGGAACTTTTAATAATTAAATTAGTGATTTTATATTAAAAGATTGTTATAAAAAAAAAACCATTAAACTCTAAGAGCAAGAATGTTTACTCTTAGCTTTTGTGTAATAAATGTTTTGAGAATGCATGATAAAAAAATAAAGATTGTGAATTTTTTAATTGGGTGCTTAAAAGGGTATTTATAGCCTTTATACTTTGAATCTTATTGTTTTGCTCAAGGGACCCAAAATCTTTTTCTCTTGAATATCCTAGTAAGGAAAAAGTCTCTTAGATCAACATTAATATTGATGAAAATGTTTTTTTTATACAATATTAATGTTAACGGGAATTATCTTTACATATCATTAGTGCTGATGAACAAAAAGTAAAGCTATAAAAGACTTTTATACATTATTTTATATACAACATTTAATGTTGATCGGAATAACTCTATCATAGCATTAATGTTGGTAGAAATAAAATAAGCTTTTAGAGAATTTTTATACACCTAGAAATATATGGAAATAATTATCTTAAGTTCTTATAAAGGTCTTAGAGATAGTTTCATGTGTGCTTGGGCTTAGTGTATAGCCAAACCCAAGAGATTTGGATCTAGAGTTTAACCAAATCCACATACACTTGAGCCAGGTGCCTAACCAAGGCCGAGAGTTAGGTTTAGTACCTCGCTAAACTCACCAGTGTTTTGGCTCATCATGCAGCCGAGCCTAAAAAAATAGAGTCTAATATCTTATTAAATTTATATGTTATTGGGTTTACTAGGCATATGAGGCTAGAGGATTTAAGCCTCGTATCTTGCTACTTTTACAAGTTCAAAAATGTTAGGTATGTCATCATGCTAAGTGCCCGTTTGGCACTGTGGTTGAACCTGCTTTTCAGAAAATTTCAATTTTTTTTTTTTGCTAAAATTGAGTGTGATTTGTACCTTTTGGATCGTTTTGATGTGCTGTTATCAAAAATAATTTTTTAAAAATAAAAAAATATTATTGGCATGCTTTTCAGCACGAAAACCTATTTGAAAAGCAACCGCTATCAACTTATGAATTTTTAAATTCATAAGCGTTTGACCTTCACACATTATTAAGCTCTACAATGTTGCATCTGGAAATAAAACTAAACATGTTGTCTTGTCTAGGCAGGCTAAGTATTTTGTTAATTTTATCCATGTTAGATCATGTATTGCATTGAACTCTTAAATTAATGAGTTGTATATAAAATATATTTACAAGTCAGGTACCATGTTTTTCATGTCTTCTTTCTATATTAGCATTTTAAGAAAAATAAATGTTTTATTTTATGTTTATGTAATTTTTTCATTTACTTTTGAAATGAAACAAAAAAGTAAAAAATCTAGTTGTTTATTTTTTGTTTTTAAAAAATATTTTTTATTTTTTTCTTTACTTTAAATTAATATATTTTTTAATAATTTTAGATTATTTTAATAGATTATTATTAAAAATAATATTAAAAAAAAAAAAAAATATTATTTTTATATATTTATACATAAAAAATACTTTAAAAACCAATAATAAAAACCATTTGAAATACATTGCCATGTACAAAAGGTTCCTCTTGAAACGAAGAGAAGAACAAAAACCTCCCCAGGTCCCCATGGGGCTGATTGACCAATAATTGCCACGAATCTTTCGCACCCATATCTATATTTATACAGGCATCGTACAGTGAGATCCCATGTGGCCATGTACTACTTCCATTTTACTGTTTCTGTACTTCTTCTTGCACTGCTGAGACTTGAGTTCACTTACTCGTCTGAACATTAAAACATGACTCTTTTTTTTCTTAACATCAACGAGCATGAAAAATAGGAATTTATGCACCTCTTGACATTGGTATAGAGAAGATAATTGGTGGATATATATTAGACTATTTAAAAAAAATCAAAGGATCAAGATATAAATACACAAAAAAACAGGGACATCCGAGAAACCCAACACTACACCGTCTTTATCCATAGCCATAGACATAGGCCATAGGGCTCACATTATTATTAACAAATCTGTACACGATGTTGCCCCTCAAAACAAGGGGAGAGAGAGGCGTTTGAATATGCAACCCCAAAAGTTTTTTTTTTTGCTTTATTTTTACTCCCATTTCCATTTATTGCAAGAAGTGAAATGAAGTAGTGGTGCTTACTGTATTCGAGGGGACCAGTCGAGGGGTTTACCATTACTTCCTTTTATGCAAAGAACCCTTTAGAATCCCAAACCCTTCCTTTTACATATTTAGCAGAGAGAGAAAGAGAGGGAGGGAGAGATGGGCAGGCCAAGGTGTTTTTTAGACATGAGCATCGGAGGGGAGTTAGAAGGAAGGATAGTAGTAGAGCTCTACAACGATGTCGTTCCTAAAACTGCTGAGAATTTTAGAGCTCTGTGCACTGGTGAGAAAGGCATTGGACCTAACACCGGTGTCCCTCTTCACTACAAGGTCTTTTAAGTACCTGTTTAGTAATTTTCTGTGTGTGTATTCATGTGTTTGTGGGTTCAAGTTGGTTTTTTTGGTTAATGAAGGACTTTTGGGAATTTTGAGGGTACTAAAGTCTTTTGATTTTGGATATTGTTAGTGTTATGGTATTTGACTGTGATGATTGTTTCGCTTTTGTACTTTTGGTTATCGATGCTAAGTCTTAAAAACGAAACCTTTTCAAGCTTTTGTCAGAGATACTTGAGAAGGAAAACGCTTTTCTGGGTAGAAATCAGGTTTTCAGTTCATGATGAAAAGTCAGTGATGTCCTTGATTATGTAGAGTAGCAGTCGTGAATTTTCTTGATTCTAAAGAATGATTCTTTCCCAGTATTTTGAGATATCTGCAGCAATAATGGTTCTGGTTTTGGACCACTGGAAAAGCCATCACAGGCAGTCTCTACTCGCTTTTCTTATTGTTATTTAGCTTCAGGTTGAGGGTGTTTCGTTCTTTGGTGATAAATAAAGTATATGTGCTTTGGTATTGATATCTTATCATTTTTATTCATTTTTCTGGACCAATATTTCTAGGCAATCTATAGGCTTGAATTTTATTGGCTGCTAATTGCATTTGACAGGATTTCTTTTGTGCACAGCTTTGGCTATAAAGGCTGATGAGAAGGAAATTTTAAGCTTTTTTTAGTTGATTTTATGTGTTTTTTGGGATACCAGGGATGTCGTTTTCATCGTGTCATCAAAGGTTTTATGGTTCAAGGAGGAGATATCTCTGCAGGAGATGGCACTGGAGGGGAATCTATTTATGGCTTGAAGTTCGAGGATGAGAATTTCGAACTGAAACATGAAAGGAAAGGAATGTTATCTATGGCAAATGCTGGTCCAAACACAAATGGTTCACAGTTCTTTATCACGACAACCCGCACCTCTCATTTGGATGGAAAACATGTTGTATTTGGGAAGGTGGTTAAAGGAATTGGAGTTGTTCGTTCTATTGAGCATGTTACAACTGGTGATGCTGAGTGTCCCACTTCTGATGTTATGATCGTCGACTGTGGAGAAATTCCTGAGGGTGCAGATGACGGGACATGTAATTTCTTCAAGGATGGCGATGCTTATCCTGATTGGCCAGTTGACCTTTATGAGAGTCCTAGTGAACTTTCATGGTGGATGAATGCTGTAGATTCTATTAAGGCTTTTGGAAATGAACATTTCAAGGTAATGGTTCTCATGTTTTGCTGATGTTCTTGTTTCACCAAAGGCACATTGATGAAACTTCAGGAATTCTAGTTAAAAGTATGCTTTGTTGGGGTGTGAATATTTTAGGTGAACCAATTTTTTCAACCTTTGATATTCTTTTCTTCTATAGCCTGTGTTGATGTCCCAATTTCTAATTATTGATCGCAGAAACAAGACTATAAGATGGCGCTAAGAAAGTATCGGAAGGCTTTACGCTATCTGGATATCTGTTGGGAGAAAGAAGGGATTGACGAAGGTGAACAATCTCTGTGCTCCATATAATTCCTAGTTACTTTCTATCTTGATGTTCTCAATGCAATGCTAATGGGTCCCTGTGCTCCAGTTGCATGTGATTTATTTAAACCTTTTTCTTCTGGTGGCTTTTCAGAGAAGAGTTCAGCTTTGAGGAAGACAAAGTCACAGACATTCACAAACAGTGCAGTAAGTTCCTGTTCTCACTGTTGTCAGGGTATTCTTACTGCCACTGGCTACTGAAGCTTTTTTTGATCTTTTGTGTAGGCATCTAGGTTAAAATTGGGGGATCTGAAAGGAGCACTGGTGGACACAGACCTTGCAATACGTGATTGGGAAAACAATGCAAAAGCTCTGTTTCGCCAGGGACAGGTTAGTATCTGCAAATGGGAATGCTTTCAATCTCTAGAATCATGGGATCTTTTGCACATGTTTGGTGTCAGCCAGTCCATCTGTTCTAGAAAGGTTCTTTCTGAGGTGTAGTTCTGAATCTTCTGATAGCTTCTTGCAAGCTGCTTTTGCCTCCCCACCATCCATTTGGAATTTGGAAGACTTGCTTAAAATTCTTCCAGTTATTTTCTTGTGTGTAATATTTTACTTCTATTCCACTGAAATGTGGTGCATCTATGCATTCTGAATGGGGAGAGCAGTAGGTCGCTTTTCCTTCTCTTATTTTTTATTTTTCCGTTTTGGTTTCGACTTTGTTAACTTCCATATTTTGGTGGCGCACTTTTTTTCCTTTGATTTGTTTAAATTTTAATGTTTGAGAAGGTACCTTCACAGTTCTCGTACTAATAGTTTTTTTTTTTTTTTCCTTTTTTGCTTGTCAGGCATACAAGGCTCTTAATGATGTTGATGCTGCTGCTGAAAGCTTCAAAAAGGCGTTGCAGTTGGAGCCAAATGATGGTTAGTGATAATCTGAAACAGGGCCAATGGCACATAATTCTGGGGATAGAATTTTTGTTCAGACGTTTGCTCTCTGATAAGATCTACAAGTTCCAGTGATTATGTTAAAGCTTGATTATATCAAATATATTCGCTTGAATAAATTCTAGGAGTCTTGGACCTGTTATTTTACAAATAATCTGTTGAGATTTGCTGACAGCTTTGGTTTCTAATGCTTTTCAGCTGGAATAAAACGGGAGCTTAATGCTGCTAGGAAGAAGGTCGGTACAATTAACAGAATCTGTAACATATTTTGTGATAATAAATGGTTGTAGTCAACAGGGTGCTAAACAATTAATGTCTTGCAGGTTAACGAGAGACGTGATCAGGAGAGAAGGCGATATGAGAAGATGTTCGAAACTTCAAATAGCACTGCTGTAGAACCCTAGCCAATTGGGATGCGGATTACCTTTTGGAAACTCTTGTCATTTGATCATCGGGCGTTGCAAACTGAGAATATTTTGAAAAACAGGATGCGAATTCCTTGAGTTACAAAAGCTTTTCAGGTTTTGTCAGAGAACAAAGGAGCCTTTATCAAAGGCAACTGTACAAGTTTGAGGCTCGAACCATTTCTTATTACAGTTTCCATGGAAATTTTTGAAACTTAGAGCCAATTAAAAATAATGATTTACTCTCTGATGGACATAAAATCGTGTCATGTTGTATGGTTCTTTTTTGGAACAGACCTCTTGCATTCCCTTTCGCTTCACCTCATTTTTCTTTGCTTCGATCCTGAACATGGTATATCAACTACTGTAGCCGACGCTTGCCTCCCTGGTCAGATTTACTGGGTTCAGCGTTCAAGCTCGCCCCATTGTAGACTAGGTCCTTGAAGATTGCTAGCTATGAGCTAAAGAACAAGCTGGAAAATCTCGTATGAAGAGAAATGGGCATTGTACCCGTTCCAAAACGAAGGTCAACACGGTGGGTGGTTCACGAAAACTGCACCGACCAGATAGATCATCGGCCCAATTCTGATCCGAAGACATTCTTTAGACCTTTCCCCTCCGAAGTCCATATATAATAATTGCTTATCAGACTGGAGCCCAAAATATTTTGAGGATCGCAGAATCGCGAACTTGCCCCTCAATCAAAGGATACAGATGAAAGAAAAATAAAGATGTTAGCTCGTAAAGGGGAAGAAGTGAGCATATAATATTTCAAGTATCTACGTTTTAGGAAGATAATATTAGAGAGAAACTTAGCCCTAGACTCCTGGGTGCGAGATCTCTCTCTTTCCTTGTAGTTTACAGAAATGGATGAAAAAATATTATGGAATCAATGTCTATATCAATCTATATTTGTATGGACCATTTGAGTAGAAAATTGCCATACAAGAAATAGACTAAAAAGGAAAAGGTGTCAAGTGAGAATATTTGCCGAGAATTTGAAGGCTGGAATGGAGTCCAGAAAATAACTTTGATAATTCTGTTATGAGTATTAATGGGGGAGAAGAACAGAATCTTATATTATCTTTATAATATCACCTAAAGGCATCATTCATCTTTTCATCTTCTTGAAGAATAGAAGAGATGAGGAGAAGAAAAGACTGCTCTCTTCTTTAGAAGTTTCGATGGCAGAAAACCTTGCGCCTCTTTCGGTATTTTTTCTACATCTTCACTCTCCCAACGTTCAGTATTCGACTTGAGCTTTACAGGTTTTTCCCCCTCTCTCTCTCTCTCTCTCTCTAGCAGGCTTGTATTTTGAGAGTGGATGCCTGCTGTTGTTCCAAGTGTTCTACAAAAGTCAAGAAAAGGTTGCAAAAAATAAACGGTAAAAATAGTACCCACTTTGCATCAAGCTATGCCCTGTTTATATAACAAGAATTGATGAGATTTCTGATTTTGTTTATTATTTTGTTGCCTAGGAGTTAATTTCGTCGACATAAACACAAAAAAGGGATTGGTAATGGTTTCTGGCTTGGTAGATCCTTCAACACTCCAAAAGGCCATTGCAAAGACAGGGAAGAAAGCAGAGGTATTTGATCCCATACAAGCCAAAAAGACACTTGATCAGTTCAATAGGAACATGCAGAAAGAGCATAACATCCGTGATGAGGAGAATTGTTGTTGCTGTAAGGAGCCCAAGGATGATGACAAACCTGTAGCTCAGGTGCATGATCATGAGGAGATTTCTTTGCCTTCTCAGCCATATTATGGAATGGGAAGTAATACGGCACCTCCTTCTTGGTATGGGCAGAGAAGTGATGATCCAAGTTTTTACGGTGGTGGTTACCCGGCGTTGCCACCTAGGTATCCAACTCCAATGGCGCCATACAATTACACGGGGAGACCATATGGTTATCACGGCCATCGGCCACCCATTTATGCCACGTTGCCACTTCAGCCAGCACTCCCTCCTCCTGCTCCGATTCATGCCAGGTTGCCGCTGCAGCAAACACCCCCCCTTCCTCCACCACCTCGGCCACAAATTCCCTTGTCAAATCTTCATGCTGTTTACGGTGGGCAAAAAGAAGTGCCAGCAGGCAACTCCATCTATCATGCTTTCAGCGATGATAACGCTGCAGCTTGCAGCATAATGTGAGCTTATTGCTGCTTTAATGTGATTATATATTGAAATAACGTCCATTATTTAACGAAATCGTGTACCCTTATAGCACCGTTATTGATGAATCACACCGCTAACTATTATAACTCCGTTATCAACGGTAATGGCCATTATTGACCGTACGTGTAATATCTTTTTTTTCATTTTTCATAAAAACATTTTCATTATTTTATGTAGGCTAGAAGCTAAGCTAAGATTCATGACTGTATCCACCATTTAAAATTATGATTGCGGACACTGCGTATATCTTTGCTCTTTGCTGAATAGTTTTTTTCTTCTTTCTTCCAAGCAATTTGTGGACGAAGAGAAATTAAAAAAAAAAAAAAAAAAAATCTTTTTTCCATCAGAGTTTGTTATGACAAACTTGTTATAAAAAATGATTAAAAAAACAATTAAAAAATTAAAGAGCAAGTTTTATATAAAAATAATAAATAATAAAATGCTGTAAAAACTCGAGTCAATTCAAGCTAGCATGGTAAATATGTGACCCGAATCATGAGGTAGGGATATTGTTATAGAAAGTAAAATAAAATAAGATATTTAATCTTTAATAAACTCAATATTAAATGATAAAATTAAAAAATTAAATTGACAGAAAAAAATACATAAAAAAAAGATTGATATTAATCTGGGTTAAAATTTCATATATATGACCTAGGTCATGAGATCAGAATCATTGCAAATTAAAATTAGCACAATCTAATTTTAAATAAATTAAATGTTGAAGAATGAAATTGAAAAACAAAATCAATTTAAAAAAAAAACCAAGGGAGAAAAGAAATTAAAAACATAAGGGTCAAATCTCAAATAAAAATCAAATGATTGGGAATATGATTGAAAACACATATATTTTTAAAACAACAATCAAAAAAATAAAAATTAAATTTGATATAAATATAAAAAAATCAAAATACTAAAAAAAAAACTTCAAAACAAATAAAGAGCAATCAAAATAAATCATAATTAAAATAAAAAAAATGAAGGACTACTCTTAATTTTGCTGAACTCACATGTTTCCAAGGAGAAGAGAGAAAAAACTAATAGCCGCTTAAACCACCATGACATGGATTATACATGTCGCCCTAGTGGATGCGCCTCAACTTTATCTTTTGAAAATGATTGTTGTTAACTTTTTTTTGTGATAGCCGAGAGACACCACACACGTCACATAAAGGGCACAGACATCTCCCATACATCTTTTTTTTTTTTTTTTTAATTTAATTAATGCAAACATCTAAGTGCTCTTGAACCCACATGATATTAATAAAAAAAAAAAGCATAATAAAAAAAACCAAAAAGCCCATCAATCTTAGCTATAGATTTTTTTTATTGAAAGAGAAAAAACAGAATATGTCCCTATATTAACAGTTAAGAAAATTCAACTTTTTAGGTATTTTAGATGTTACATTTTGCAAACAAAAAGTTGAAAGAATTCTTCACCTCCATTCAAATTCAAATTCAATAATAACAAATGTGTCCTATAAAAAATATCATATTATTAAAGCATGTTATAAAGTTTAAATTCTGGGGTAAATTAATAATTTCCCTGTGTAGAGTGAAAGAGTGAGTTCTTTGAATTTAAATGTCGGGTAGGCAATTGTGTTGTTGATTCCACTATAATTTGAACTGTAATTTTCTTTTTCCCCAATATTTTCTAAGGTTTGTAGTAGCATCTTTTTCTGAATTCTAGACCTTACAGCAGTCAGAACTTCATGTAATAGAATTCCAGTTCCGCCTCATTTTCAGATTTGACCAAATAACTGAAGCAGGGTTCAGCTCAGATGATGCCCACCATAATTAACAGTCACCAGTTACCATTGTTACAGTCCAAACCAAGCCTGATTTATTCTCCATTACAAGTTGGGATAGCAGTTAATGGTGACATTGCAAGCAGTCAGCTTGTAAACGAATCACCATTTCAATTTTGAGTTAATCAAATCACAAGGTTCTGGAGACCAAAACAAATAGTCAGCAATTTGCTTGCAAACAAATCAAAGAAACTCAACTATCTGAAAAGGGTTATACAAACAGCCTTTGGAGAGGGGGGAGAAAGACAGGAGGAAACTCGGTATTTTGTTTCACAAGCACACCACACGAAAATTTAACCTTGGAATTTTAGCAAAAAGCTTGGCAAATGCAGTGGCAAGCAATATGCTGACGCAAACAAAATAAAGTAGGGGCCACATAATCCAGTATGTATCAAGTCATTAGTTTTATGAGCTTGAGCTATGAATTGTAGTTATCGAGGCCCAGGTCCCTCAAAGCATCAGTGGCAGCATCCTTGCAGGTTTCGTGGTTTACCTTTGCCCTTCTTATAATTTTCTCGATGCCATGACTAAGAAGAAGAGTTCTGTAAAGTGGCAAAAACTTAAATCAAATGTGAGACGGTGCCACAATTTAGTATAGGAGTCCTACATTTGGGGCTATGCCAGAGAAGCAACATGAAAGAAGAAAAAGAAATTAAAGCCTGCCTGATGATATGCCACGAGACAAAAAGAAAGCGTGGAGAAAAAGACTTGCCTGTTCTCTGGGTTCCTCGCAACAAGATTACGGATCATTAGACAGGAACTCCTCTGTAATTGTTGCACATTAGAAAACTTCTCCATGGCTTGGATGGCAAGGTCTCCAGCTCCAGCTTCCATGGCACGGGCTGCATTGTCTGGAGATCTTAAACAGAGCACCGTAAAGATGGACATGACCTGAAAATGGTGGAAATTTAATTAAAGAAAGCAAGACAGCTCATAAATGCAAATAAACGTACCATAACCAAAATGACAGGTAAGATTTCAAGGTGTCAATCCTTGAAATGCAGCTTGCAGTGAGCATTTTTTGAAACTTGAAATGAATCAAACCTTCCATGTGATCAAAAAAATATTCTATTTCTGGATTGATGGTTATGCACATTCAATAGTATACAAAATCACTTTTTACCTCTTGCAGAACAGAAGGGTCATCAGAAAATCTGGCTGCGAGTTGGATTAGCTTATTCATACCCTCCTTCTCTACAATTGCACTTTTATTTGAATCACTTCCTGCCAACTAATCAAATAAAATTCTGTAAAAACATCCAAAACCATAAACTATGAGCCAGAATCTCTTTGTACCTTGGATAACAAAGAACAGCAAGCTCTAGCTACAATTTTGTTGCCATGTTCACCACTGTCATCAATACATTTGAAAATGATATCAATGCCACCACTTTCAGCAATGGATTTACATATTTCATCCTGCAAATCAGAAGAAAACGAGGAAGAAAAAACTCAGACTTGAACTAAGAAAGACCATATTTTGACATCACATCAGATGCAAGTGAACTTACATTAACAGCAACAGCCTTTAAAGCGACACTCGCTGAAACTAAACTGGGTGAGGTAAGCCCTGAGCGTAGTGATTCCACAAGAGCTATTGCAATACCAATTTTGGCAAATCTTCGTGCATAACCATAAACCTGGAGTTTAAATGCATGTCAGTTGCTTTGGTAAAGACATTTTCCATCAACATGTACATAAATATTTGGAGGCGAAACCATGCATTGCTGAAATCAAAACCTTAGTGCCCATCCTCGCAACGCGCATGCAAGTTGATTGATTAAACTGAGATTTGTACATTTGTGATGAAACATTTACTTACTTGGGATGCCACAACACGATTATCATCAGGAGTCAAGAGAACACGTATAGAATCATATAAACCTTGGCTGATGCCTTTACTCTGTTTATTCAGTACTTCCAAAATAAGCTCATCAATTTTCAATTCAATAAACAACTCTTTCACAACCTCATTGCCAGTTGCTGCTGCAGCAACAACAGCAAACCCAGCATTCATTACTTCTAAACTTTCACTTCCATCCTTTAAAATGCCAACTACCATCTTCGGTCCATCACTAGACCGAAACATTTCAGTACTTTGAACATCTGCAAATTACAAGGACACAAACATTAGAAAAACCCACCAATAACAAATAAATATAGGATCAAGTCATGATCTTTTTCCTCTGAAAGTAAACATTGAAGATCCGATGAACTAAAAATATATAGCAGAAATATAAACAAAACAAAATTCCCTTTCGGAAAAAAATATTTTCTCATAAATTCACACTCCAAATTCTAAATCCATAAACCAACCATCTAAAAGAACAAAAAGCATCATCCTGTACAGATAAAAGCACATACCATGAATTAACAATGCCAACGTTTTCAAAGCCGAAACGAGAACTTTCTCAGACACAATAGGAATGTTAGAACAAATAGAACAGACCAACTCCAACCCACCATTTCTAACACCAATGGCAACATTCCCAGATCCTTCAACACCAGTAAACAATCCAACCAACTCATCAAGCAACCCAACCATTTCATCCAAATCATCATCATCAAATCCCAGTTCCTTCAACCTCTCCAAACACTTAATCACTGGATTCTCCATCACGCTCCCCTCTCCTGGTACACAAGTCACAATACCTGCAACAAACCCGTGATTTTGTTAATATTTGTTCTTCCAAGGGATAAAAGGGGAAATGAGAAAATGGGGTTCTTGATCGAGTTGTTACCTGAGAGATCAACGCCTTGAAGAGTAAGAGTTTGGATTGCATCTTCAAGGGCTTCAGTGGGGTCTAAACCTAGATCTTCTATGTTCTCTTTTACTAGTTCATCAAAAGCTTCTTGTGAGATTGTACGGACATTCTTGCTTGGTGGCCCCATAAACGTTTCTGCTTCTTCTTCTTCTTCTTCTTCTTCAATTTTGTGTGGGTGAGGGAGGTAAGCGTCAGTGAGGTCCTGAGCCAAAGGCAGTGTGCTTGCACCTTGCAGTTGCAGGCTGGTTTTTTTTTAATAATTAACTTGCTGTTGTATTAAGCTTACGACTTGTAGTCTAGTGGATGATAATTTGTCTACGAGAATGAGTTAGCGGCATGTCGTTAGTTTTATCTTCTTCTTTTTTCTTATCTATTTTTAGGTGAAATTTAAAAATTAATTAATAAAATGCCACTAACTACTCTAGAAAACATCGTAAACTTCAAGAAACCATGATGGATGAAACCATAAAATTTTTAAAATAAACCGAACTTAACTTCAAGATAATTTAATGGAGAATACAAGGATAGAACCCATTCTACAAATCAACTTGATCCAGTACTAATGAACTTGAAGTCGAAAGCTTTACATAAGATAGCTGCTCTGCTCAAAATACTAATTATGTTAGTTCTCATAATTCACGAGTGTCGTAAAATTTACGTGGAAACTATTATCTACCACTTCTGTCAGAAGTTCAGATGTCATATTGTTGAAGACCATCGTCCTAAAAGGATAAACAGTTTCAAGAGTCTCTCCAGATATTGACAACATCCTGCTCCAGGACAGAATTTTCATGATTTGAAGTACTGAGTGCTAGGCCAACAGATGCATCTCTGCCCTATATTTACAGTAATTAAGTTAACAAAATAGTAATGTTGCCACTGATTTAAAAACAGTTAGGGTAGCTAAGTCGCAATTCCTAGGGTTTCATGCCCTCCATTGGAAAAATGTCACCACATCGGATCTCCACATGAGAACCCACGTTACGTTATGGATCTCTATACCCTAATCCACCAGCAAGAATCCATTTAGTGTCAACAACTACGCAATGATTCGGGATGTAGATGCTTAGAATCTTGAGCCTTGGTAGGTTCTCTACATTCCCATCATCTCTCAGATCTCCCAAAGAATAAACATCCTTTGCTGGGAAGATTTTGTCCTCGTAAGCAATTCTGATTCAGAGAAGTTTAATCTAGTCCATGGAACATAAAATTTACTCAACTTAGACGATAGACTCCAGCACAAATCTTGACCAGGCTATTTACTGTGAAATGCTCTAAAATAAGTGCGTGCAGCTTCTTATCAAATGCTAGTTCATCAGTTCCTGCATATTTCCAAAGGTTCTATTTTTCTAACAACTTTAACTCTTACGCCTGGTAATTAACTTGTCTACTGTAGATTTCCAATTTCAGAACCCAAAATGGAATGAGAAAAACATAGTCAGAAAAATTCCACAAAACACTTCCTATCAGTTGTTGACAGAATATGTCAAAATTCATGAATAGCAACTGCTGGAACCTGGAAAAGAGCAGAAAAAAGTATTAAACTACTTATTACCTGCCATTAGCACACATGTTTTAGGAACACTTTCAATCCTGATTACACTACTGGACAACAGATCATCTTCTTTATTGCTTAATACTTGCCAGTACCCTCTCACAGCTACCTAGTACCTATTCTAGCCAGCTTTCTCTTCGTCACATGCTTCTTGCTCTTCATTGTCATAGCTGTTATTTGGAGAAGAGCGCGGCATATATAATCGAAGCCGGCCATCGTTTTTCTGGGCTTGGATACAAGGAAAAGAAGGAAACGCTTCCAAAGCTTGCCCGCCATCGTTTTTCTCTGCTTTAACATAAGGAAGGCAAGGGACTGCTTCCAAAATTAGCCTCCCACCTTCTCGGCGAGGAATCAGGCGGATACTACAGGGGCAGCTGATTGACCCCAGCAGAGGAGGGATGCGACCAGCACTTGGTGAGGAATGATTTTTGTACGCTACAGATGGATTACTTCTAGTTTTAGACAGTCTCTCCTTACGCTCACGACTGACATAGTGGCTTTCACCCTCCTTACTCCAGCTTTCAGTGCTTTCAGTCCCTAAGATCTCAGTGCACATCTCTTTGCTCATTTCTGTTAGTGAGGAGTACATGTTTATGTTAGGTGCATAAGAATCAGCATGGCATGATCTACAGGTTAGCTTGGACGAGAGGCACTTGCAGCTTGAAGGCTCAACAATGGAATACAAGTAACAGCAGCATTAGTATTAGCTAATAAACACCTGTGCTAAATAATAATGCATACACAGAATTCAGTTGGTAGTTAGTTACAGAATTAGTTAGGGAGTTGTACAGTTAGTCGGAACAGTTAGTTAGTTAGTTAGTTACTGCTATACATAGCAGTTGTATTGGAAAGGTGGAAGGGGAGGCATGAAGAGATTACAGTTGATGCAGAATTGCATTCTCTCTTCTTCTTCTCTTCTTCTTCTTCTTCTTCTTCTTCTCTTATTTCTTTTCTTCTTTCTACCCTTCTTAAAGTTTCTTTGTTTTGTTAAGGGGGACCTTAAACAGTTTACTACTGGAATTGTTTCAAGAGAGAAAGAAGTGAAAGGGCGAGGAAGAAGTGAAAGAGTACTTTTAAGAGGGAAAATGTAAATTTTGAGTTACCAACTAAGTTTAATCTATTGAGAACTTAGAAGTAAAAGTGTAATTAAGTAGTTTAAAATGATTAGATTCCATCTCAAAATCACAGATTTGATTCTCCAAGCAAATCTCGCCAAAAATTACTCTTCTTATGAATCCTAGTCCTTGCAGCAATGTAAACTGTATCTGTTTATTTCCTAGATCCAATTCTTGTAGGTTTGTAGTTGTTTCTTTTTATGAATTCTAGTCCTTGCAGCAATGAAAACTCTTAAGAATACAAAGCACAGAAGGCAATGTAATAGAATCCCTGTTCTGCCTCATTTTCAGATCTCGCCATTTAACTGAAAAAGGGTTCAGCTCCAGGGATTGATCATTCTCAAGAAGTAGATGATGCCACCATAGTTAACAATCACCAGTTGCTGCTGTTACAGTCCAAACTAGCAATCACCAGCTCTCTTGAACCCCAGACTTTAAATCAAGCCAACAAAAGTCCAGCAATAGAGGAGGAATAGAAGGCATTGATTGCTAATAAGTCACGGGCCTTAAGTGCCTAAACCTGCTGCAGCCAATGTGATTGGTTGGTAACAGGTGGGTTTATCGCAGTCAAGAGACTTGGCAGACGGTAGTGTATCGAGGTGCTAAGCAAGGTCTTAGTGTTTACGCAGCAACATGGCGTTGATTTTAGTGAAAGATTTAGTCCGGTCATTACATCTACAACTATACGAACTATTCCTGCTCTTGCAGCCTCCCATGGTTGGTGTTTGCAACAATTAGATGTCTCTAATGTCTTTTTCTGAACGGCACAATCAGCGAAGAAGTGTAGAAGATCGGGCTTGATTTCATATGCACATTCGTCCTTGTATCTGCCTAAACAAGCTCCACGAGTTTGGTTTCAACGACTCAGTTTCTTAACAGCATTGGTTTCTGTGGGTGCCTCTTTGTTCATTTACCAGCACAAATCTGTGAAGATTTTCAATCTGATCTATGTTTAATGATTTCTTAACCACAGGCAATGATAAGCATGCAGTCACTGATGTTATTCAGGCTGTGTCGTGGACTGCCGTAATAATTTGAAAGCCATGAACAAATCAACTGAATCTGAGCATAGAGCTCTTGCAAAAAGTACTAAATTTAAATAGACAAGGATGGGCCTGGGATCTTTTACTTGCCAGATTCGGCTCGGGTTAAATGTAATGTAGTATCCTTAAACTGGCATAATAAATAAATAAATAAAGCTGTGTTTTCTGACACTAAGTTTCCCTTGGATCCCAAGGACTTGCTTGATCAGACCAGCTTGCAACAGCCTTCGCCAGGCTAAAGCCGTTCTATTTCTGATTTTAACTTTCGAATAGACGCGGTTACACAGAAACCCTAAACTCACTTGCAAATTTGCATTAACTCCAAACTCTGAGCAGGAAAGATTGGCAAAAACAGATAAATGAAACTTGAGAGGTTTCTTAGAATTCAAGCAAGTCATAAGACCAATGAAATTAGCACCGTTTTATGTTCTTTTTGGAAAAAGCATCAGACAAAAACCCATTAACTCCCCAAAACTTCCAATACCATGCTCGTTTCACAGGGAACTTGCAGTCGACTACTTGGTATATGCTCTGTACACAAAAATAATCCAGTTCAAATATTTTACATTAGATTGCGTGGAGGAAACTGTTTTTGACCACTCTTGACTCCATTTTTATCACTCATGTGTTGTTAATGACATCATTCCAAAGGAATACACAATTTCAACAGTTATCTCCAGTTATTTACAACATGCTATACTACTGTTGTTTGTGAACATGAACATGTATATATATATATATATATAGTAGTTTATTAATGACCTAAAGGGGCAGCAGCCAAATCTCTGACACGCTGGTTGAGACGTCGTCTTCGAAATATGCCAGCTAAACGTAGGGTGACAGCAAGAAGCATGGACATGTACTCAAACAGTCTCACAACTCCAATGCGTCCTGTAGAACAGGCATTGATCTAAGTCAAGAGAGTGGCTACAGAGAAAAGACAGCCAAACATCAAAGCCACCCAGCACAAGAACTACGTAATTAAAAACGATTTTCTTTTTAATATACAGTTTTTTAAGGTGTGGGGACCCAGTACAGGCACAAATTCGGATCATAATTTTGGACCAAACATTAGCAATTACATATTTGAAAAGAAATCAATTTATGGAAGGAAAATGGGGCGAAATCATCTAGCATGCTAATATTTCCATATGAAAGTCTATGGGAGAGTATAACCTATTAATTTTTGGATTTTACAACTATTATGCAAAGAAACAAGCAATATGTTCCCAAGAAAGTGACTTACCTAACGGGATAAAGTCAAAGGGTGAGGATATATAGAGGATAGCCAAAAAAATCTGCGTACAGAAAATATAATACAGATTACCCAGAGAAAAAAGCAATGAAGCCAGTCAAAATGAGTGTACCAAATCACTTGTGGTTTGCAAAACCCAAGCATCCATTAAGCGACCACAACTACACAATTGATTCAACATATAGAGATAGATCTTAGGAGTCTTGAGTCCTCATGGTAGAAAAATAAGAAAAAGTTGCATTGTTTATCTTCCATAGATCCACTGTGTTCCCTAATAAAATTTCTCAAACTTCAATGGATGACAGGTTATCACTGTGTGGAGTTGCTAATGCAACAGCACAAATCACTAGGCTATAAACCATGGTGATGCTCTGAAATGAGTATCCACAGCTTACTATGAAATGCTACTACATCACATCAAAGTTCAATTTTACATGTTCCACTTGTCTATTGCCTTTTTTCGAGCCTACAGAATGAAATAACCACACTGGTAAAGCCAAAAGTTGCCAAACAACCAGGATGCACATCACAGAGCACCCTCCGCTACCACTAGCATTATTATGGCACTTAATTTCTTCAGCATCTCACTCGGTTTTACTCTTGTATAGTGCTTCAACAAGGAAAAAACTCACAACTTTTCGCTAATGCCTTAACTCTTAAACAAGATGATAGTCTTACTTGTTAGTTATTCATACTTAATAGTGATGGTTTCAAATTCCAGAAATCCGAAAGGATGTCAGCAGAATATTAGCAAGAATAGTAAGGAAGATTTGGTAAAACACAATCTTATTGTGTTGCTCACAAAAGATGTCAAATTTCATGCACAGAAACTGCTGGAAGGGGGTGGCAAAAATGAGTAGTGTGTAAAGTGGACAAAATTGCTAACTCTGTTTGTGGCAAAAAAAACAGTTTGTAGTTAAGAATTAAAACTGAAAGGAAGATACAATTCTCAATGACTGTAGAATGAACTTACTGCAAACATGCGCATGAGCTTTTCATAAAGGAAGAAATTGTGTCCATCAGGATCCATCATTTCTTCAAGCATTCTCTTAAAGAGAAATGGCACCACATGCACTTTCTGCAAAAAGAATTCTCTGATGTTTCAGAAAAAGCATGTTCAAAATTAAACATGCAGATTATACAATGAATTTCTCCAGAAACGTATAAAAGAAAATGGAGTAGTTTTGTAACTATACATGATTCAAACATAATGAAACAATGAATGGCAAAGCAAAAAAGGATTCTTGCAGCTAACAATTCCACCGGCTGTTGTTTTCTAATTTCATCTCTATGTCCTGTTTCCCAGTTTTTCATGTCAGCCATATGGAAAAAATGGCCCCTTTCAATGAAGTTAGATATTCCCTGAGAATGTCTAAGTTGTTACAAAATAAGAACAAACACCTCCACACATATCAAACTCGAATTACTTCATAAAGGAATCTTATTCGAGAAAAGCTGGAAATAAGAACAACGAAGGTAAGGTTGGCAAAACAACATGTAGAACATATAAACAGACAGCAATCCAGCATCCCATGTAGCATAAGTTATTAGAATGGCAGTAGCTATACAAGTCACAGGAAACCTGAACCAACAACAAACCATCATATTTATCACAAGATCAATCGAAGTATCACCGTCAAATTTTGCCAGGTATCCAACGACTAACAAACAACACTAAACAAGACCCCCTAAGATGATTATTAGAAAGACTCACCCGAGCTAGACCTCGCACACCTCCGACAAAAACATGGTTATACCTCCGAACATCTTCCAGAACTTTGACAACTTCCTGCTCTTGCTGACCATGTAACGATGCCTCCGGCGTCAAATTGCTGATTCTTGACGAGCACATTGGACACTTGCAACGGCTAGACGGCCCAGAATACTTCCAGTACTGAAGAATGCAACTACCTGATCAACAACATGAGCCCAAAAACATCATCAACTAAGTGCCTGCCGATTCAAGATTTTTTCTTCTCTCTCTCTTAATCCGCGAAACACGAGGTATCACAATTTATTTAATCCAGGATTAAATGCCATAAACCAAGAAATTCCGAATTAATAAATTCGAAACCCTAACAAAAGAAAGAGAGAAATACCACAATACCAGTGACCGCAGTTAGCTTTGCAAGGAACATCGAAGGTGCCGAAGCAAATAGGGCAGCAATCATCAAGAGGAGGACCTTCGCGATCCATATAGCTAGGGTTTTTCAAAACCGCCGCCGCCTTACCTTCTTCTTCCGCTTCTTGTTCAATCGCATTGTTGTCGTTTTGGGGCGTTTGTTGTCGGTCAGGAGAAATGACAGGTGTTGCGTTTCGCGCACTCATGCTTCTTCTTTGTTACAGCATTTTTATTTTGTCTCCATTTTCATCTCTTTTTTAAAGGAAGATTTCTTCTTGTCGCTTTCTTCTCTCGCTCGCTTTCCCCGAGAAATTACCAGGAAGCTCAAATGTTGTGTCCCCGGCTTTGCAGCTTACCTTAGCTTAGCTGCCTTCCTCTTGCAATAAAAGCTTAGCCCGGACACTTGACGGGCCTTTAGGCCCATTCGATTATCAAGCATTGGACCACTAATAATTTGTTAATGGAAACAAATATGAAAAAATAAAAAAATAAAAGATTAATTATGGATTGTGAGCAATATGGAGAATAAAGAAGTACGCCCTCCAAGAACATGATTCTAAATTGAGCCAAGCATGGATTATGATCCCTTCCCTTTAGTATAAAAAGTAGGAATAAGTTACAATAAATCCGAGAGGAGTGAGGACAAAGTAAGCAAAACTAAATCTTTTCGGTGTACCAAGCGACTGTCACAATATTCTCCTTTGTCCTTATTTTATTTAAAACTCATAAATTTCATATTTAAAAAAAAAAAAAAAAAAAAAAAAAAAAACTAGCGGCAATGCGTGTGATTCACTAGATTAATGTTGGGTTTCCCTGTTTCGGTGCCCACGACGAAACATCGACATGACAGAGAACTTCATGGTGCCATTGTTACAATGGAAGCGAGCTCCTCCGCCGCAAGCAAAGTAATAGGGCTGCCACCTGTTGAGATCGATCCCGGACCCGTCACCACCTCTTCGTGTCTTAATAGCAACCAACACGGCTCTGCTCGGGTTGCATTTTAAAATGGAGTATCATTGTATTGAGTGAGATTAAACTAACCTAGAGTATCATAAATGGACCATTTCTGAGAGCCCAATCGGCATAACTGACACCAAATGTCCAATTCTGAGATCTACCTGCAACAATCTTGTTGGGTGTATCTGTACTGTTTTGGCGACGAGGACGACGCTTGTAACTCCAATCGGTGTTGTTGAAACTATATTGCTATTGCCTGCGTGGAGGCACTATGCATAAGGATGAGTGCTTGTGAATATGCTATACAAGCCATCTTCTTCCCACTCAAGAGCAACTTGAGAAGGTGTGGATTTTAAAGTAGAATCACTGTCAAAAAATTAGTAAATATAAACGCAAATACTGATAGAATTTTTCTATCAGTGTATTAAGATGAACTTTACCAATAAAAATTTTTATCTATACATTCATAGATAAATATAAATGGAATTTTTCTATTGAAAGATCTGGATGGAATTGCAGTGGTAAATAAAAAATAAAACAAAGATCAAATAATATGATGATGTATAACTTTTATCGGCGGAATTAACCTGATAATAAAATACATCCTTAAATATAACAATGGAAAAAACCCTCTCAATATATATTAATGGAATTACAAATGATAGTACAATAAGATTTTAAAAAGACAAAGTGTATGGTAATGTGACATTTTTATCATCTCTTAAAAATCTTTCTAAGTATAGGCGTTGATATGAGCTTGTTCCTTATGCCCCTTGGAAATTTTTTAAGCATGAAGTCAATAAGGATTTGTTTCCCTTTAACCTCTTATAAATTTTTTAAGTATAAGCATTGATATGGACATGTCCCCATGGCCCTTGAAATTTTTTTAAGCATGGGAGTCAATAAGGATTTGTTTTCCCCAACTTCTTAGAAATTTTCTAAGCATAAGTTCTGTCGCATGTGTGCGGCGTCATAGCGAAAATATGATTCCACTTTAAATCTAAAATGTAAATCTATATCTATTTGGCAAATATAGGGAGACAAGAAATTCTTGTCATTTATTGGTATAAAATGGAATGGGAGTCGTCACCTAGTATTTTGGTCACTAGGAACCCTAACTGGTCTCAGAGATCGAGTACGGGGACTGGTTGCATAAAGAGAAGGTATTAGCACCCCAAATGCGTCTTACCTAAGGTAAGCTGCATTGTTTGATTGTCTGATAAAAAACTAAGGTGTTATTCTATTTCAATTGCTGGTCTATTTACGGCTCAAGAAAAGTCATCCTCAATAAAGAGGTTCTTATCTTATCAGGTAAAATCATAACCGTTTTAATGTCTATATAAAAACTATATTTTTAATATCAGGAAATATGTTTTACGTATAAATTCGTAATCCTCAATACTAAAAGAAGACAAAAAGATTTTTTAAAATTTTTAAAATATTGGCCTAGTTCTCGTGGTTCTAACAAACTTGTTGTTAAAGCCAAAATGCATGCTAATACATATATTTTTTTTGAAATTTTCTTTGTTGTATGAAAATATGATGTGATGATTTTATATATATATATATATATATTATGTCTTGACGAAAACCGGGTATTTTAATACTTGATTTGTATCTTTACGGTATAAAATTACAAACCAATATTAAACCCTTTTGATAAAAATATGCAGGAAAATCAACAATATTTTTAAGGATTTTTCAGAATTTTTGAAAGCAAAACATTTTTTTTATTTTTTTAAGTCTTGATGAAAACCGAGTATTTTTAATACTGGATTTGTATCTTTACGGTATAAAAAATACAAACCAATATTAAACAACTTTGATAAAAATATGCAAAAAAATCAACAAATTTTTTTAGGATTTTTTGGAATTTTTATTTTTATTTTCTTCATACATACATATATATATATATATAACATAAAAAACCTTAATATAAAAAATATATAATATTAAGTAGGCTGGGATGAGCCCGTCTCAGCCCAGCAAAATTTTCCTTTTTAGTCTGGGCCAGACCCGGCCCAGGCTGCAAGGTTGGGCCAAAATCAACTTGGCCCTGAAAACAAAAGGACTGGGCCAGAACCATTCTGCCCCAAAACAAAGAACCCATTACAGTTGGGCGAGCATCAGCCTGGCCCAACAACAAAGATGATGGGGGGGAATTATTTCCCCCCACCCTTCTGTATGCAGACCGAATTCTGCATGCAGGAGAAAAAACTAGACCAACACAATAGAAAACAATGAGAGGGGAAGAAGGATTACCTGGCGCGGAGGGGGGGCGTTGCCTTGCTTGTCAGGTTGCTTTGCTGGCGGTGCTGCGGTGGAGGCCGGTAACGGTGTCTTGGCTCATGGATGGTGGCTCCAAATGGTGATGTTACTGTTTTCAGGTGGTGGAGAAAACGACTTATGTTCTTCCCTTCCCCTGCGTTTTCCTCCTCTTCTTCTGCTGTGTTTTCTTTCCCCTAAACCTCACAGTCCCTCTCCTATTTGTGTCTTTCCCGGTTCTTTCCTTTTTGGTCTGTTTTCCTCACTCTCCGTTTGGGTTTACTAGTGGTTCCTTCCAGTTCGGTTCTCTTCTTTCCTCTCTTTCGTTCTCTCTTTCTCTCTCTCTCTCTTCGGTTCCTTCCCTTTTTTCTCCTTTTTCTCACGCTGGCATTGGGGGGTATTTATAGGGTAACAGGAAGCGGAGGCGTCCCTATTGCCACCCTATGGTAGCGCATGGGGAGCAGGGCTGGCTGCCTAGCCACAACACCGGGTTGGCTGGGCAGTGGGCGTGGCTGGTAGGGCACAACTCCCTCAGTGCATTATCATGAGATCGTGTGGGGTTTCGAGAGGTGGCAGGCGTGTGACTCGCAAGAAATAATGATGAAAGAAGCAAAAGATAAAAATGGTTTCTCTTCCCTTGCTGCACGTCCAAAGGAAGAAGAAAGGGGAACAATGTCGCTCAAAACGACACCGTTCTGTTCTTCCTTTTTTTTTTTAAACATGAAACGGCGTTGTTTTGGACAAAACGCGCCGTTTCATTTAAATAAAAAAGGGGCGCCAAAAGGCGTCAATCTCCAAGCCAGTCCGCAATTTATCCTTTGTTATTTTAAGTCCTCACAATGTGATTCTGATTTTAACAATTAATTCAATTGCACCCCTGTCAATTTTGGTCGCCGCCCCTATAGTTGGCCGTGTTTTTCACTTCAGTCCTTGGTCTCTGATTTATACAATTTGACCCTCAATTGATCAATGAACTTTCAATTTGGCCCCTAATTTTATTAATTACAACCCCTATATTTACGTCCATTTTCCAATTTGGTCCTTGGTTTCGGATTTTCTCAATTAAGTCCCTAATTGACCATTAAACTTCAATAGTTATGCAATTAAGCCCTTGATATGACCAAATCAACTCTTAAAAATTATAATTTGACCCCGTAACTTTAATTTCTTCCAATTAAAGCCCAAATTGACTTAAAAATCCATTTTTCTTGCAATCAAATCCTCTATAAATTCAATTAAACCTTCAATAAAATCCAATTAAGTCCATAAACATCCAATTTTGGACTTTTCTCCTCAAAATTCAAATTTTCTTTCCCAACAAGGCTCTCATCATTCAAAAATATACTGTCAAAATTTTAATCTTTGTATTTTTAACCTCCTTAAGCAATTTTTTCTGATAATTTTCTGAACGCTTCTATCTCCTATTATTTTTTCTAATTTCTTCCAGCTATATATTTATTATTATTATTATTATTATTATTATTATTATTATTATTGTTATTATTATATTTATTTTTATTTTTTTATGGGGACCCTAAAATGGGTTACAACAAGTTCATCTTTATTGGACTCTCCCTAATCATTTATACATTTTCTAAGTACAAGCTTCACCCCTTGTATTCCCCAAAACCACTTAAAAATTTTTAAAGTACAAGTTATTTCTCCATGAGTTTCTCCACCTTTTAAGTTTTTTTTTTTTTTTCTAAGTATGAATTCTTTTATTGTTTCACCTTACCCTTCTTAAAATATTTCTAAGTATGAGTTTCTCCATGATTCACCTCTACATATATTGTTTTTCAAACATGGTACACACCTCTACACATGGACTCTCTAGTATATTACACGAGGTTTCCACCCCTCTTCTTATATGAAGAAAACTCAATAAATTCATCGTACTGCTATTTTTACAAGTTTTTGCATGTAAATATCACAAAAACTTAAGAGCTATTGATAAACTCAAAGTTAACAAGCCTAAAAAACCCTTTTAAATGCCTAAAACCTATGATCTCTAACAACATTTTAAAGCTCAACTCTCATGGGCCCAGTTTAGAAGAAAAGCTTAATGTCATAAGTTCAACCTTGAAAAAGAACTCGAATCTTATGAACTTAGTCTAGGAAAGAAGCCAACCCTCATAGCTTTGGAGAAGAGCCTAGTGTCATAGGCTTGGCTTAGAAAAAACACCTAGCACTCATGGGCTCAACTTTAGGAAAAAGGCTAGTGCTCATGAGCTTAGCCTAAGGGTAGATCTCATCCCTTAAGAGCTCAACTACATTTTGGATTCTTTTTTTCCTACACCTTTAAGTGTTTAAGATAATTTATAAAAGTTCTCTAAAAGCCCATCATATTTCCATCAACATTAATGTTGTGTAAGAGATAGTTTGTAAAATTCCTCTAAGAGCCCACCATCTCTCCATTAATATCAATGTTATGTGCATGATAGTATGTAAAAGTCATCTTAAGGACTCACCATAATTTTTATCGATATTAATATTCGTGTAAGAGATATTTATCATTCATCAATGCATGCCAGAAATATTTTTTCTTATTAAAACTATCATATAAAATTAAATTTTAGCCTTTTCTCTCCTTAAAGAAACAAAACTTATTGGTTGTAAATACACCATGAATTTTTTAAACTCCAGGTTTTTCAAAGTCTCTTTTTAAAATACCATTGTATTTTCTCTAAAAGAGATACTTACTTAATTATTGAAGAGTCCTCAAATTCACTAAAAGAGATCTTGTTCAAGTATCATAAATCAACCACCAACCATCTTGGTTAGGAAAAATTGATAAAATTATAAGAACTATGAGATTAATCGATTATCCAACACATAAAATTTGTTCCTAAACTATCTGGATTTTTTAGTACATCTTAATTTCCTTTTCAAAATATATCATGCTTAATGCTCCGTTTGTTTATTGGAGAGTGGTTTTTTTTTTGGAAAGTGAATTATTTTTCGATGTTTGGTAGTGTAATAAAAAATAAGTTGGAAAACACTTTTTAGTGTTTGTTTATGTCATGGAAAATAAACTTGAAAGTAACTTATCCATGTTTTTTTTTTTTAAGTTTATTAAAATAATGAGGATCAAATCTTATAAATTAAAAAGTTGACTGAAAATGAAATTGAATTTTATATATATATATATATATAAATTATCTCAAATAAAATAAATAATAATTAAAATAATAGAGATCAAATCTAACAGATAAAAAAAATTGAAGGATGAAGAGATTAAAATAATAATTATCATTTCATAAATTATTTCAAATAAAATAAGTAATAATTAAAAGAATAAGAACCAAATTTGACAGATAAAAAATTTCAATTAAAAAATAATAAGAGAAAAACAAATAACAATTATAAAAATAAGGATCGAAGTTAATATAAAAATTAAATTCTAAGGGATGAAATTGAAAAAAATATTCAAAACAAAATATATATAACAATTAAAATTTTGATGATCAAATTTGATATAATCAGTAAATAATATAATATTTCTAAATTTTTTACAACTTTTGTAAAATATTTTATGTTTAAAATAAAATAAAAATACTTTTTTAAAAATCAGTTAAAAATTATTTTTTATTAATTAATTTTTATAATAATAAATAAACACATTAAAGTTTGAATCAAACAAAAACATAAACATTATTGTGTACGTAGGGATAATTTTTTATTAAACTCATCAACCCATATAATTAACGTAGTTTCAATGATTTATTCTGACAAACAACTGCTTCCATGATTTTCAACGAGACCACCACCTAGAAATCAGATTTTATTTGCCAAGAAAACTCTCCTCGTTAACAAACAACATAAAGGGAATCTCTCTGCCATCACTGAATTCAGTGCTGTTGCTGTTTTTCAAATGCGAGTCTCGTCAGCCTCTTAAAATAATGCATACATTATGCAATATCCTCACCCCCTCCCACCTAGAAAATCCTTCTCTAAACATATATTTCGAGGAGGCATCTCTATAGTATGTATAGCTTGGCGTCTAGTCTACAATAATATTATTAGCTCCCTCTCTAAATATTATTTTTTATTAGTATGATTTTTCAAGCTAGCTTACAATAGTCTCGATTAATCTCATGAATCCTGAAAGTTAACAACTATATAAAGTCTTTAATAACCTTAAAATTTATAAAACTCGAGCCAATAATTTTTTTAAAAATAAATTTAAAACTTCTAAATTAAGCTATATATATTTTCAAGTGGGTGCCTCTCTAATTATGATCTGGTGAGTGGGTGCGGCATTGACCTTTGCACGCAGACAAAATATGGGTTTATATAATCAAACACAGCCTTGCGTCGACGATCAATTTATAGCTGAATTGATACACAAAAATAATAAATGGTGATATGGTCCCAAAATGCCTAGACAAGGGAGGGAGAGTAGGTGCTGTGTGCAGGCAGAGGCGATGCCGTTGGCCTCTGCTGTGAGTTTTTTTTTTTTTTTTTCAAAGTTTTTCTGTCTTCAAGAAAGGAAGTTTCTTTAAGCTTTTTCTAGAACTCGGTGGTCATAAAGCAAGAAACAAATCTATCCCATTGTTTTTTTTCTAACAGCTTGTATCTTTAAAGCTGTATTCATCCACCTAAAGCTGAACTATCACTTTCTACTTCCTGTCGGGAGTGATTGAAAAAAAATTAAGATTCAATTTTAGCTTAGATTCAGTAATTTAACAAATTTAGAAGGTTCTAAGAGTGTGGTGTATGATGTTTTTTAATGTTTTTTTTATTTGAAAATATATTAAATTAATATTTTATTTTTTAAAAATTTATTTTTGACATCAATACATTAAAATAATTTTAAAATATAATTTTTGATATTAAAATTAAAAATTTTTTCTATTTTAAATTTTTTTTTATGTTTTTATGTTATTTTGATGTACTGATATAAAATTAATTTATTTAAAAATAAAAAAACTTTAAAAATTAACTTATACCCAATAAAAATAGAGAGCAGTGGTTTGAAACTCATAAAATCATGATGGTGCCACTGCCATCTATTATGCTATGAGCAAAGCATCCACTATTCTCCATTTTCTCAATAGAGAAAAATTGCTTTAATTAAATACATGAGTATTTACCTATTAAATACAATGTAAATAGATGTTCGAAAAATCATTTTATTAAGTAGGAGAGGTAGCATAGATGCATAATTAAAGTAAATAGAAGTTTCTGTTGAAGAAAAAAAAAGTATTTCTGAAATAATAGTTTCAATATTAAAATTAAAAAAATTGATTTATCTACTTTTTTTATTTTTTTATGATTTGAATTTTATTTAGAATTCAAATCAATAATCTTACAAGAATGTGGGATTGAACTCTTGAAATTAAATTAAATTTTAAATTTTATAATTATAATTAAAAAGAATGTTTAGAAATATAATACCTGTTATTTTTTAAAATGTTTTTGTTAAAAATAAATCAAAATAATATATATACATACATTTAAATTATTTTTAATATTAATATGTTAAAATGATTAAAAAATATAAAAAGTTTTATTTATTTTTTTTTAAAAAAATTTAATTAAAAAAAAACAAAATTTCAAACGCTTTCAAAATAAAATAAAATATCCGTCGTTTGGCTCGGATCTGATTGGAAAGAAACAAGAAGAAAAGTTCATGTGGATGCCATGTCAGGGAGTAAAGAGTGTACAGTACAGCTCACCATCCCTAGCTTCCTATTGCCCTCGGCACACCCACCAACAAATCCAGCCTACCCCCCCCCCCACTCAAACTCCAATAAAAACACCCACCAAATCCTCCATTCTCTTCCTTCCCTCCTCCAAACTCCACCATCACCGCAATGCCGTAGCCCCCACCCTGCCACCACCACCACCACCACCACCCCGCCTCCTCCTAATGGGAACTTGCACTTCGAAACCTCCAAAACCCAACCCCTATGCCCCATCAGACACCGACCCTCCACCCCAGCTCCCATTCCAAACACCATCACAACATGACCTGCCTACCACCCAAGCTCAAACCCCCAAATCCCCAGTCACACCCTTCCCGACCTCCAAAGCTTCCCCCTTTTTCCCTTTCTACACTCCTAGCCCTTTCAAAAAGACACCTTTCAAATCAACCACTTCTACTCCTCTTCGCTTTTTTAAGAAATCCTTTGCTCCTCCCTCACCCGCGAAGCACATTAAAGCTGTGCTTCGCAGGCAAAACAACAAGAAGAAAAAAAGTGGGGCAGAACCGAATGCCGAAGAGGACGATGATAATGAAGAGGCAGTGGAGTTAGATAAAAGGTTTGGTTTTTCAAAAGAGTTTACTAGTAGATTGGAAGTTGGAGAGGAAGTGGGGAGAGGACATTTTGGCTATACTTGTTCTGCTAAGTTCAAGAAAGGTGAAAGAAAAGGTCAGCAAGTTGCTGTTAAAGTCATACCCAAATCAAAGGTTGGCACCTTAACTTAGGATTTTTGTGTTTCTATTCGTTTATCTGGTGGATCTTCTTGTTTGTTAAACTGTTTGTGCATGTGGGGTTTTTATTTTTTGAAATAGTAGTTTTTTAGTGTCGAAGTTGATTTGCAGGTGGTTTTAGATTTTGGGTTCAATTTTTAAGTTATTTTGCTAGTTTTGAAGTTCCAATCTCGAATCTTTGGCTACTTTTGTTTTTCTGTGGTTTTCTGTTGTCTTTTCTATTTTCTTTTCGGTTTAAGTTAAAAATGAAAGATAAAATAACCTGAATTTGGACGGATTAAAGAATCATAATGACGAAGATATTGCTTGGGATCTTCTGTAGGGGGGGGATTTTGAATGTAATATTAAATGGACGCAATTTGTATGATTGAAATTTTGAGTGTGATAGGCATAACGATTGATCAATTTGTTAATTCGTTGGTTTGGTCAATGGTACTGTGTTCGGCACTTCTTATTGTTGGTATTCTAGGTTCGTAAAGTAACTATTTGGGCCCATAAGTGCAATTATGCTTCAGCAATCTTTTTGTGGGTGGATGTCAGCTAAGCGCGTGAGATGATGTTAAAACTCCCAAGACAAATTTTTTTGAAACAAATGTGAGTAACTAGGAGTGTGGTTAAGCACTTTTGGAGTGTCAATATCATCTCCCGAAAAGTGCCTGTAGACTAAAAAAGAAATGGAACAACAATTGAATTTTCATCAATATGTTCAGATTATGCTTTTTTGAAATCTTATCTTATATTTTTTACTATAGCTGCTATAATTTAGTAAAAGCAGTGAAATATCAAATTATGCAAATTGCTCAAATATTATGAGGGTATCTAATTGCTGAGAAGGATCACTGTCTCAATTGGGGTCTTCATTTTTTTTTTCCTCAAAATAACATCTTGCTTGTTTTGGAGTTAGAATCCTTTATTTGTGTTTTTTTTTCATTTTTTTTTCAAAATAACATCTTGCTTGTTTCGGAGTTCGAATCCTTTATTTATGTGTTTTATTTGTTTTTAAGAAACTGGATAAGCAACTAAAATTTGGGAAAAATAAAATAAAATAGAGAGGGATAACAGCAGATGGTACTGCTCAGAATCTTTATAGAGGGGAAATATTGGATGTAATTTTAGATGAATGTGCATATCGGAGTATAGTAAGCAAAAAAAGTTAGCCATTTGTTTATTTGTTGTTTCAGTCAATTTCAAGAGGCCCGAGTCTCTTCTTTTATGCATGGTTTGTTACTGTGTTGAGCACTTCTTAAACTTTCTTGACATGTTAAGTTACAATTTGATGAGATCCATTCGTTGACAGTTGCTACAAGTTTGAGAGCAGATAGTTCAATTGTTGTGACTGGACCTAAATGATGAGAAGTTTCATTATCTCAACCGGGGTCTTCACTTTGACCTACATTAAAATTGATGACCTACACAGGTGGTGAACTTCTGCTCACCACCTTCTTACTCTCATGAGCATACTGGAATGGGAAAAGATTGTAGTTGATCATTCTCCACTATTGATGCCAAACACATTGTTTGGATTGTAAAATCTCCATCAGACAACTAACTCATCAATTTACAGTATTTCCCTTCCAAAAAAGAGATACTAAATTGCCTATTGGGCTTATTTTGTGACTTCTCTATTTCTGTGCCCAATCCAATAAGTTTCCTGCAGTTTCACTATTTCCTCCAAACTTGAAATCATGAAACCTGTTTGGCTATTGTAAACATGACTTGGAAGACTGGTAGGAATTTATACATTACCCTGTCTGGCTTTTGTGGTGGTTAGTATCCCACCAATGGTTCAAAATGACTAAGCCTGTATTTATTAATATGTTCATTTAAACCTCTTAGAAATTAGTTGTAGTGTTTTAGAAAATAAAAATCATTTCAATATGGGAGTTTAAGGTTTCTGAATTGACATTGTGAGACCTTTCGACATTGCTCATTTATGTTTAATTATTACTGCATATCATCTCATGTTGATCACTTCAATGCTGTCAGATGACAACCGCTATTGCAGTTGAGGATGTAAGAAGGGAGGTCAGGATATTGAAGGACTTGACAGGACATAACAATTTAGTGCACTTCTATGATGCATTTGAAGATCTTGACAACGTCTATATAGTGATGGAGTAAGTGGAAAATACAAAGCAACTCAAACTTAAAATCATGTGTTGTTTTTCTTCTATAAACATATTGATAACTAATTGTGGGGCAGCATGCATCTTCTGGACAATTTTTCTGAGGACCATTAAGATTTTCTAGTTTGAGTCAAAACATTGTTTTGTAATCAAATGATGATATGCTTATTGGTATGTTTAGTTTATGACAAACATGGATATGTATAAGAACAAATCAATAAGAAAATTGCTTGCTGCATGCGTGAATTCTTTACGAGATCTTTGACCTCCTGAAAGTTGATTACTGGATATGGATATTTCAGGCTATGCGAAGGAGGGGAGCTCCTAGATAGGATACTTTCAAGGTGATTCTTTTAGCAGAGGATAAATCAAAATCTGAAGTGTGTATTTATGTTTTCCTATGTTCCTCATTGCAGCTTCTAACTAAATACTCTGATATCGTTTTAGGGGTGGGAAATACTCAGAAGATGATGCGAAGGCTGTTATGGTGCAGATACTAAATGTTGTTGCATTTTGTCATCTACAGGGTGTTGTGCATCGAGATCTCAAACCAGAGGTGGAACATAATTATTCCCTTTTCATCTCTTTTCTTTTTAGTGGGAGAATCATATGAACGCAGAAAATACGTTTACCCGGTCTTTGGAAATTCAGATGTGGATAGTCAAATTTTTTATGATTTTTTCTGGAATGTAAAGTGACCTGATGAGGTGATGTTTGAAAAGGGGGGAATGTGCTGGGTCGTCTCCTTTGCTTCATCTAGTTCCAAAGAAGAATGATGCATTACAGACAAATTGCACTGTTTTCTAAGCATGCAAATGCTGTTTCTTCATGCTTGCATTGTTAAACAAAGCATCACCTCACTCTCATGGGCTAAACATGTGGGCTATCTCCATGGGCTAGGTTTTGGGGTTCCCCACTTGTATCATACTTGTATAGTTAAACAAAGAAAAAGTAAACACAACTGGCGCATGTCATTTCCTATGTGAGATCATTTTGCTTGCCATCTCATATCTTTTCTAAGAATATATTGCATGATTGCTTCGTGTCCTTGTTATCTATTTTCCTCTTTCATAATCTAAGTTCATCCATTCACTTGGTCAGAACTTTCTATATACTTCTAAGGAGGAGAACGCTCAGCTGAAAGTTATAGACTTTGGCTTATCAGATTTTGCCAGACCAGGTTTTTTACTTGCCTGAATCTCATCCTACTTGACCTTGGGTGTTTGAGTGGGTGTTTAATGCCCTTGGTGTTTTGCAGATGAAAGACTTAATGACATTGTGGGAAGTGCATACTATGTGGCACCTGAAGTTCTACATAGATCCTATAGCACTGAGGCTGATGTATGGAGTATAGGCGTGATAGCTTTCATTCTTTTGTGTGGTAGTCGTCCATTTTGGGCCCGGACCGAGTCTGGAATTTTTCAGGCAGTCTTGAAAGCTGATCCCAGTTTCGATGAAGCACCTTGGCCTGCTTTATCTCTAGAATCAAAAGACTTTGTTAAACGCCTATTAAACAAGGATCCAAGGAAACGAATTACTGCTGCTCAGGCTTTGAGTTAGTGCTTCACTTACTCTCTTGTAGTTCAGTCTTTACCTCATCATTAGGAGCCACGCTTCATTATCTTTTGTTTGCAGGTCATCCTTGGATCCGGAATTATAATGATGTAAAAGTACCTCTTGATATTATGATATTCAGGCATATGAAGGCATACATGCGGTCATCATCTCTGCGTAAGGCTGCTTTAAGGGTGTGTATTCATTTATGGTGGCAAAATAACCAAAGAAAGCCTATAACTTATACCCATTGGTAGTACACGTCTCATAGTCTTTAAGCCATATTGTGTTTGTGATTCGTGTCTTTAGCTTGCAAATAATGTAAGATCCACCTTTTCTCTATGTCTTCTCTTTAATATTGACTCAACATTCAATCTTATTGAGGCTTTTGCTCAAATGAAATTCCAGTAAAACCACAGCAGATTATCTTGATTTCAAGTTCTCTTGCATTCAAAAGCAGTAAGCTTTGTCACTTGCCTTCTAATTAACCTAGAACCCTTTTTTTTTGGCATCGTCTTGCAGGCATTGTCTAAGACATTGACAGTGGATGAACTATTTTATCTGAAGGAGCAGTTTGCTTTGCTAGAGCCAAAAAAAAGTGGCAGCATAACTTTGGAAAACCTTAGGATGGTTGGTGTTCTCTTCTCTTTTATATCTGAGATGGCATGACCGCATGACTTTATAGTGAAAAGCTTTGTGCCACTCATTTTATATTCTGCAGGCCTTGATGAAAAATGCAACAAATGCAATGAAGGATTCTCGCATTCCTGATTTTCTTGCCTCGGTATATGCCAGCATTTAGTTGTTGCTTGACTTTAGATGATCATGTGCTTTTAGTTCGATGTACCCGGGCCTTAATTTTCATTTCATGACAGCTACATGCACTTCAATACAGAAGGATGGATTTTGAAGAATTCTGTGCAGCTGCTTTGAACGTTCATCAGCTGGAGACACTTGATCAATGGAAACATCTAGCCCGTTCTGCATATGAGCTTTTTGAGAAGGATGGAAACAGAGCAATTGTAATTGAGGAGCTTGCTTCAGTAAGTTGGAATTCTAACATGTTTGAGAAGGCCCGATGATTCATGATATATTTATTGCTACTGCTTGGTTCAAGCACCAAACTAAAACCTCAACAAACTTGATATCTCATGAGCTAATATACTGACATCTTAAACTTCAGCTTTTAAAATTTTAAAAATGTGATCAGTAAATGGGTAGTGATGGTCAAATGCAGATAACCTATCTAGTGACTGGCCTTTGAAGTATTAATATGAATGATGGCTGTTCTTGTGTAAGTAGTCTCTAGTACTTGAATAGGAACAAGAAGAAATTAAAGGGTTAAGTAGGCCTTGTACCCCCTTCCCCTCCTCTATTAGTCGCATTTAGTTTGCTTAAATGCCATCTTTTTCATGTTTCTTTGTAGCTCATGTCACAGTGTGTGCATTGCATAGTATACCAGCATTTTAGTAGGATTCAAAATTAGATTTTTTAACTGCAAGGTTATTGGCGGTAGTAAATTTACCCTGCGGACCCTGGGAAGGGACAAGGTTATCTGTGTTTTCACTAACAGTATGACAAACACTTGCACTTTTGCAGTAATTTTGGGATGCAACTAGACATTTCACCGTGCTAAGTTTTCACAAATTGTTTTTTCAGGAACTTGGGCTTGGCCCCTCCATCCCAGTTCATGCTGTTCTCAATGACTGGATAAGACATACTGATGGGAAGCTAAGCTTCCACGGGTTTGTCAAGTTGTTGCATGGCACATCCAGCCGAACCATTGCTAAGACACAGTAAAGAGCTAAAAGAACAAAGAAAAAAGGTGTGATGTAAAATCTAAAAGCTCACATTAATAGCTGATGATCTGGAGCTTCGTTGAGCATACCTATTAGAGCACCGATCCCCGCATGTTACCAGCCTTAACCCTCATGTCATCTCTGAGGCGTCTGAGCCATTCAGAATGTGGGTGACCATGAAGATCACTGCCATATTTGTGTAAAGATATATTTCAGGTTTTTTCCAAACAGGCAAGGAAATTTTCTTGTTCCCACTATGGATGCTTCACACATCTCAAATGTTGTTAATTAATACATGGTTGTTTTGTTTAGCTTTCAACATCGCTTCATTCATATCCTTTAATTATGAGTCCAAACTAGTTCATAAGCACAAGCACAGAAATTGAAATTTGGAGTGATTCAACAAGGGAGATGCTGATTCTCTCAACACCAAATCAGCAGGCCACTATAGAAGAAGTTTCTTGCACTTGAATATTTAGTTATTAGATGCCTAGTACACACCTCGGCTTCTTCTAAAGTCCATTCCTCCATAACATCCACCAGGGAAATAAAGATCGGAATGTTTCAATGACTGCTTGTTCAATGATGCCGTTAATCCTAAGCTTTTCGCTATGTTCCTCACTCTGAATAAAACGAGTTAAGAGTCCTGAATCTCAGAAGTTTTCTCGGTAGAGCAATAAAGATTCTAATTGACCTTTTTCTCGACCTGGAGTTCCAAGTCTCGTTACCGTTGTAGTCCTCCACCGCCCACATGTTAAGCCTATCATAGGGGGACCGTATATCACATATAACCAGGAATCTTACGAGGTCAATGAAATAGTTCCAGAGTTACGAAGCTCGGAGGGTAGGGGAATTTGTCGATGTTGCTCCTTTACGATACTGAAGGTACAAATTTGTGCACTAATCTGTTCAGGAAAAAAATCGGGGTATGCCATAAACCAATACATAACTCCATTCAAAGTGACCAAGGACTCATCATCACAATATGAATTTGGAAGAAGTCCCATTCTTCTCCACGAATGTTGCCTAAATTTTGTATTGGTTAGTCTCTACACGATCTGCAAATCGAAAAACCTGCATAGTACATGTCATTTCTTCATCTTTTGGGAGAGCAACAAAATCCTCTCCAGATTGGATTGCATATATAAAAAGTATCGGGACTGAATTTTTCATAGAAACAGAGCAATCCATTGAAAGAATTACTCAGCAGGGATAACTATGGTCGTACTAAATACTGACGTCGATTTTTATAGAAGGTTTTGAGGACAAGCAGGGATAGTTTTGCTTTTCATGAACTCTACCAAACAACTATAGCGATCTACTGTAAAATTCTTTTCCCCACATTGCAAGAATAGCCATACGATACCATGTTCTCTCTCTCTCCTAGTTTTCTCAAACAATCCTCTTCATAGAATTTGAAAATTGCTGCTGGGTCGTCAAGGTTTGCATGGATCCATCCAAGGTTTGCCGGGTTGTCAAGGTTTACCGGGTCGTCAAGGTATTTCACACATGTTGTATTATAGATATCTAACAGCTATCTTCTGAAAACATACATTGAGGCTGCTTGTATTCATCCGCCTGAAAGGCATCTTAGTGGTCTGATCATAAATTACATGACCTTTTCTTCAGCCATTGGTTATGATATTTTGCTGGTATCTCATAGTTTGAACAATGGTTTACCAGATCAAAGGAGATGCAGATGCGGAAGCTGACATTCTCCCTGTGGCGCCTTACTGACGCGCTAGCATTCTCTTGAGCATTTCTTCTCATTCCATTGGGCCATCTAGTTCAATGGCTCAAAGTGGCTTCCTCAAGATTTATATCTAATTCTTCTTTGGACGCAATGCCACGATTGACGCCAATAATTACAGTTATGAGAATTGCACCCTAACTTCCCTCCATTAATGCTGTTAACTAGGCAATGGAAAGGAATCACTAGGATTTGGTGGATTCATGTAATTTCCCAGTGGTTGCAATGTTAGCTTTATAGTTCCACATCAGAGATCCTGTTCTGATTAAACGGTCCTTGGTGTGAAGAATAAATTTAGAATCGAACTTGACCAGTCAAGAGAGCTAAACAACTGCTACGCTACCGGAACCATTCATATAATTCGATTTCAGTTAAACAGTCTCGCAGAAATTGAATCCCATTGCAAACAAGTCATCTTCCACTGCTGCAGACTCGCAGCAGCCCCGTGACCTCTACTGGCCAGGACAAAACAAAAAAACTATCGTCATGAAAAATAGTAAGCACCTCAATGTATATATTGGCGATGGAATACCTTACCTGAAGGCTTTGGTAAGAGATATAGCAAGGCAACATCAGCTCATTAATTTGAAAAACGAGATTCCCCTAGATGACATCGAGGATACACACACACACACACACACACACACACCCTCGATGTGTATATATATATATATATATATATATATATATATATATATATTGCAAGGCAAACACCTAGGATCAATATCTAGGACTGATGCATGATTTCAGCAATGCATCAAAACAGCAAACACTATCAATGAAAAAGAAATCAATATATTAATGGGAAGGTAAGGCTGCCGTAAGATTCCAATAATAAATGAATAAAAGATATGCTTTTATAAGAATTTTATTTTAATAAACAATAAACACAACAAAGAATTCATTGATCAATGCCAAAGATAGATCGAAAGTGCTGCCTTTCTGGGTTAGAACTCATGCTCGTGCATGAGATTCTTCAGAAAAATGCTCATCATGCTAAACCTAAGTATCTAATTGCTTGTCAGAATCACGAGTTCTCATCAAAACTTCAAAGTCTGAATTTAAATGTCACTGAATCAAACACACTGTACAAGATCTCAAATAAATGACGCGAGAAAACACCACCAGTCATACAAGAGGGAAAACATACATTCATTTTATGAAGCAACAATGACATGTAACAAAAGTACTGATACCTCCAACAAGGTTCTCTGGCTTCTCTCTGATTAGAGAATTTGAATTTCCAAGTTAGCTCACTCAGTAAAGTACAGAAAATTGATTACATATGGAGTTCACTGATGCAGAAAACTTACATTTAAAACTTTCCAAAGAGGCTAGATAAGCAAAAGAAAACCCACAAAATACCTAAACCGGGTTAGAATTACTAAAGAATTTATCCTTACAGAGAAGTGAAGGCTTGAAAACAAATTCTCATCAGATCATAAATCTATCTTGAAGAAAGTCTCTGGTGCAAATCTTCAGTGAGCGCCTGCCTCAAGCTATCTCCAAAATAATGAAAAGACTTCTCATTCTCAAGCACTCTCACTGGAACCCCACCCTCATCTGGATCCTTCCAAGTCTCTGGCTCTGGTTCCCTTGCAATTTGGCACAAGTTATGCAACACACAGCAAGCAACAATTGTCTGTGGAGCATGATGAAGACCCACATTCAAATCCTGCAAAATCTTCCACCTCCCCTTCAACAATGCAATAGCGTCCACCACTACAGACCTCCCCTTCATCAACATGCCATCAAACAAATTCTGTGCTGGAGTCCCTGACCCATTGGGTGAAAAGGGTGTCATAAGAAATGACAGCAACGGATAACACCAATCCCCAACTATATACGGCCTAACATGATGACCCCTAACATCAATCACCTTATCCCACACAACATCACCTGAAACAAGCCTATTATACAACAAACTCTCCCTCAGATGACTAGCATCATCACTTCCACCCGGTGCCTTTACACACACATCCCAAAACATCTTCTTATGATCTGCCACAACCTGCAACAAAACTGAGGAATATCCATATCGGCATTTATACACATTCCCCTCATTATCCCCACATTTCACCTTAATTGGACTCCCATCAATAGCGCCACACATGTTAGGCAAAGACGTCAACTCCTCAAATGCCTGGGTAGTCTCAATCAACCTACGTCTACTAACAGGAATCTTAATAAATTCAGGGTAAAGCTTAGTAGCCAGCAATCTAGTAACCATATTAGTAATCTTAGAAATCAAATAAGGCTCTAAAGAATACCGCGAAGCAAGTGTTTTAGCAGAAAACCCATGTGCTAATCTAGAGAGAACCATACTAACAGCATAATCAGAAGGTAAAGAAAGATTAGAAGCAGTAATATGGGGTTTTAATTTATCAACAACAGTAGTAAAAACAGGATAAGATAATCCGTACAGTGTCCTCCACTGCGCGTCGCGAAGAGGAGCTTCTAATGACCAGATGTGTTCGGTGGAGAGTGCCCGGAAAGCGGAGACGGAGAAGGAGGAGGATTCTGGGTTTGTAGCGGTGGTGGAGGTGGAAGAGGGGGGTTTAGTGGAGGCCGGTTTTTTTTGGGAGGCGAGGTAGGAGAGGAGGGAAGCGAGAGTGAAGAAGAGGAGAGGGGTAGGGGAGGAGGAGGAGAGGAGGGAGGAAGGGGAGGAGGCAGAGGAGGATGAGGGGGAGGAGAGGAGAGGGGTTGATGGGTCCAGGGCGTTGTGGAGGTGGAGGAGGTTTGAGAGCATTAACATGAAGGATTCATCCATGGGATTGTGGTTAGATTTAGGGTTTCGTCAGAGGGAGGGATCTATTTCAGGTGGAAGTGGTGGAGGCGGCAGAGGAGGAAAGAGAAGGTGACGATTTAGGTTGGAAATTAGGACTAGTTTGGCTATGAAGTGGGGTCTTCAGTTCCGGAAACGTTTCCTTTAGGAGTGGTTCCGGTGAAGTCACCCCTCGTTGGTCAGAAACTCAGACCAGTCCCATGGGATTGGCTTGGTTAAGCGAAAGCGAAACTGGTTCCTCTGCATGGACCCACCATGGCTTGTTATTTTTTTGTGCAAGGAAGGAAACTATACTAATTTTGGTACAAAGTTTGATTGATCACAGTTTATTTTTGCGTGTGAAATTATATTTTAAAAGTAAAGAAATTTGTTCAGTTTCTTAATTAATTTTAAAAATATCATCGATGATTTATTTAATTAATTTGAATGCACCTGACTAACGTGAAATTTCTTTGTTCTAAGATCTTCGAGAAAGAGTTTTAATCTTTATTAATATACTAGTAGATATTCTTTATTATCAAATAAAAACAAATATAAGCATATAGGTTTTTAATAAAAAGAACTTTCAAACCAACTACTATTTTTATTTTTTATTTTTTAATAAGGTAAAATAGATGCTTTTCTTGTAAATAGAAGCTGTAAGGCATTGTTTGTTTTTGAATTTTAAATTATTTTTAAAAATATTTATTTTTTTTCTTTACTTCAAATTAATATTTTTTAGTGTTTTTAAATCATTTTGATGCGTTAATTTTTAAAAAATAAAAAATATTATTTTAATATATTTATAATTATAAATATTTTAAAAAAACAACCATAATTATATTTTAAATAAAATTTAAAAATTGAGGAATATGAGGGATGGGATTTAATAATCAAGAAATCTCTTGGGTAAGAGTTAAATATACATTCTAATACTAATCAACTAAGTTGTTATTTAGTTTCTATATTTTATATTTTCATTCATTTCATGATTTTTTTATTTTAAAAAAATAGAAGAAAGTATGGAAAGATTATGAGAAAAGAAGATATCTTCTATTTTTTTTTTAAAAAAATCAATTGTGGTTAACACTAATTAAACATTAATTATTTATTCTTAAAACTAAAACAATATTTAACTCATTTTATAAAATTAAAAAATTTAATTTATAATTTACTCCCCATCATGAAAATCAATAATATTTGAGTACTTGATCCATTAATTTAACAAACACGATGACATGTTAAATAATAATAAAAGAATTAGATAGGATTCTCATTTGACATGTAGTAGACTAAACATATATATATATATATATATATATATTATATTATATATATATATATATATATATATGGTTATTTCAATTATTTGAAGGAAAAATACTCTAATCATCCTATAGTTTAATTTTTTTATTTCACTTTGCAACCGATTTTTTAAATATTACACTTTTCATCCTGAACTTTAAAAAAATATATAACACTTTGCATCCTCGAGAATTGGCGAAGTGTTGTTACAGGAGAGGCATCTTTCAATAGATGGTGTTTTAGTTGCTCCCGGAAAGATGATGAAGCTTGGAACTCACTGTATTGAATCTAAGCTTCTTTTAAGAATAATTGTTATATGGATGCCAATTGTTACCTATAAAAAACCCTTCGATGCTAAAATTAGTTTAGGATTGTAGGTTGATCATAGAAAAAAGTGAATAGAGAGACAGTTTAATACTTTTTTGTGTCTTATCTTGAGAGAGCATCCTTTACTCTTGCCAAAACCTAATATTTTTCATCTTTTTGAATTTTTAATCGCTTCTCACTTGATAAAACAAAATTAAATAATGACTTAAGCATCAGAGTGTCTCTTATTTTCATGAATGACTTGTTTTTACAAGTATAACATAGGCTTAGATCTCATTAGCCAGGAAAAGTCAACATTTTCTAGTAAAGTTTTTCCTTGACTTCATTAATAGCATCATTTGTGGAAACCTATATCAAAAGATTTTTTATTCATTTTCAATTTCTACAAAAACTTTTTTTATGACTGATAAAACTCTAATACACGAGAGTATGACTAATCTCTCTACAACATGGACTCTAGCTCCCCTAGGTATCAAACAACTCTTCAAACACTAAAAGTACTCTACAACATTATTTTAGCCATACATAAACAACGTTATTCTCTTCAATACAAACATAAACAAAGCCAACCCACAATGCTAGGATTACAAAGACAACTTCTATTTCAAGAAGAAACAACACAAAACAACATGTCAAGTAGATATCATACTCCAACTCTCCAAATGAGCCAACACCACAATATATCCAAACTATAAATGTGGTTATCTCCATCAATCATTTTTTGAGTCTCGGTCTTCTCGTATGGGCATCCATATTTTCATGTTGCCTTTGAAGTTCAAATGACATACAGGCTAACATCACACATGCATCATGTTCATCATCATCAACATAATATTGATGTTCATTCCTAACTTCTTCTTCTGTTTCCTCAGTAAGGGCATTTAGAATTGGATTTTCAAGAACATTCAATCTCTTTTCTTGCTTGAGAACAATTCTCACATTTCGATGCGAATCCAATAAATTTAATCTAGTCAATTTGTTAGTATCAAGTATGCTTCGTAGGGATATGTTACTATTTATTTTGATCTACAAACCTATTTATATAAAGATAAAGAGTATTATTTTCATGTATACATATTTTAATTCCAAATTTAGATAAGGTCTTTAATTCTAATTTAGTCTTCCACTATTTTCTTGCAAATTAATAACACCTCTATTAATTCAGGAAATTTCGCTTAGATTTTTCTAATGGGCTAAGATACTATTTAATTTATTTGACATTGAGTGACTCAACAAATCAAAATAAATTAAATTAGGTAGATACATAGTTTATCAATCATATCTCTATTTGACTCTTAAATTAGTTAGGTGACAACTCTTTGTCTAAACACATCATATATGTTTCACCTAACTCATGCCTCTAATCTTATATAGTCATGAGTGACTCATCCAAATTATATAGGTTAGTTAAGTAGAACCTAATTTTATAGCATTAAACATATTCAATTAATAGTAACCTTGAATGACTCAACAAATTACCCATGAATAGAACTTTGGTTTTATGAATATAAAATTAAAAGACAACTATTCATATTCTCAACATGTACTTAATATATTAATGAAGGATTTATTATCAATTAATTATGTTTCATATATAACTTGTAATAACAAATATACATTTCATATATAACAATTTATATATACACCCATATCATGCCATTCTAATTGGATGATTATAGACATATCTAAGTTAATTTTCTCGAGCCATTGAAGGGAATTAGATGGTCAAATCCTAGGTAGTTATAGCAAGTCCTTACAAGTCCATTGCAAGCACTTCGATTGTAGCCTTCATTGTCATTTCTTTTTTTATCTTTGATTACATAATGATTTCCTATCTAAATTTCTACATTTCTAAATTACATAGAATTTACATAATTAATTAAGAAATCTCAAGTTATATTTGAGGAAAATTAGATGAGAAAAATATTACAACTTAGAATAAGAAATAGAGATAAAATTGGACACACATGCCTTATTTAACAAAATTATAACCATTCAACCATCAAATAAAAGCACAATCACATTGGCCTTTAATGTCCATAACCATCCATCATGCATAATAACATATTAATATTTCTAACATTTAGAAATATTAAATCAAATCCAATTTGATAGTTTCCCAAACATAATAAATTTTATTTAACATAAATTTTCTTTAAAAAATAATTTTCAAAATTTAATAAGAAAATTAATCACTTTAAAATTCTTATTAATATCCTAAACTATTTTTGGATTAATTAAATAAAATTTTCCATCTTAATTTTTTTTTTATTCTTTTAGAAAAACTATTTTTCAAAATATTATTTAATTCAAATAAATCCTAATCCTATTTGGATATCATAAAACTAAAAAAATTGAATTAAACATTTTAATTCAATCCTAATCTAATTAGAAAAATTAATTCTATAATTAATTTAATTTTGGGTTTCAATTTTAATATAAATTATTATTTTATATATGAAGGGCTAAAATCATAATTGCAACCCCAAAATACCTAAAAATAATTAGATATTAGTTGCAATGGTAGAATCATAATTCTACCCCAAAAAACCCTAAAAGGTTACAGATGCAGAATAATAAATTCTGCCCCTTCTTCTTCTTGCTGGAGTTGTTGGTAAAGATATATTGTCATCGCCGGTAGCATGCATAGCAACGGCAGCCAAGTCTGCCTCTACACCAGGTGGAGCACAACTGGCACTGTGCCTCTCACTTAACAGCGTGCACTGACATATTTTGCGCCACTGCTGGAGGAGGCATTACAACTTTTTTTTTTTTGAATTTCCAACTAGATCTGGAAAAATTTCAGCCAGTGCTGACCGAAACAATAACTAGATTATTTTTTAAAAGAAAAGGAATCTTAAGAGAAAAATTACTTTTGGAAAAATTAATTTTTGCATATAAAATTAATTTGAAAGTAGCACCAATAACAATTAAAACATACAATTAACAACCCTAATAGTCTAATGATGACTCTGATACAATTGTTGGGTTTCCAAATATCATACACATAACAGAAACTATGAAACAAAATTATTCAAGAGTCTTTAGGATCCCGTTAGATAGATCTAGAGTTGTTCAGAGATTTATTACCTGAAGATCTAATTGTCTTTGACTTTGAATAATTTCTTAAAGGCTAGGTTGTCATAAATCATAAGCCATCTAATTTTCTAGCCTCCAACAATAATCCTCACGAACTACCTGTGAGAAATCTCCCAAATCCCTATTTAAGAGGTATTTAGGAGAGAGGGGTTGTTATACATAAAGTGCTAGCTCTAATATTGTGTTTACGTAATTTTTTTGTCTAACAGACAACCACTCTTCACTATTAAAATAAGATGCATAACTTACTATTTATAGAGAAATCTAAAAAACCATATAAATTGGCAAAATATCAATTTGCTCACTAAATAATATTCATTTATTAATTTAAGATAATTTTAGAATTTAACTCAATATCAAGTCTTTACTTGATTTTTCTAGGTCTAGAAATATAATCCTATGTTTTAATTATAGTCTAGTCCTTAAGTTCTAAAATATATTTTTAATCAAGTCATATTTAATTAAATCATCCTAGTTTAATTTATGACTAATGATTCTTAATGTGTGTGATCCATCAAGTTTCTAATTTGCTGGCGCAAATATAAATTCTAATTCTAATTAAATAAATTAAATAATTTAATTTATTATCAATTTAACAATTGATTAATTTATAATTAAAAATTAGGTGCATCGTCTAATAACATGTCATGATCCCCTAAATATTAGAAAAATCATTAGTTGTTTGACTTAACCTTTCAGTGACCTGTTTCTCAATGTAATTAATATCCTCTTATCAATAATATTTTAATTTAACATAAAATATAGAGTATGTCTGCCATGTTAACTCCTGTTTGTTCTCTACATAATAGACAATGATTGTTTGAATACGATTTGAAACTCTTTCAAATTTCATTCCACCTTGACCAATGATTTTTTGGTCAATAGTATTTGAGAATAGATGAAATATTTTTCCTAATTTACTTAGGATGATGAAACATTTCTTGATCACTCAAGTACTTTCATATAGTTCGTGATATATTCAATGTCTGTCATTTCATTACCTCGATTAAATAATAGTAAAAGATCAAAGCATAACATTTTTTTATATAAGATAACTTAATAATCTTAAGTCTAAGGATCATTTACCATCACGTGAGCCTTTCCATAAATATAGGTGATCTCTGCATACGAAATTCTCATGCGGGTCAATTTAGTGTATATGTTTTATGACAAGCACTTACATATTAATTCCAAGTATTACTTACACATTAGCTTATAATAACAATTGCTTCCTTTTATAAAGAAAAGAACATAATATGTATAAGTTTTTATGGCTCTACTAAATATCTAGTATTTAAGAGAGTATCAACCAAGAACATTTTAGAAACAATGTTTTGATGCAATAAAAATTTCATAATTATAACAACTTTATAATTTTTTTTGAAAAGTATTTTTATCTTATGGACTTTATATTTACTCTCGATTTATTAATATAATATTAAATATAAATTAATTTTTTATTAATAATAAATATGTATTTACATGACTATAATAATATAATGTGTAACCAACTGATTAGCTATATAATATATTAAATAAATAATTAGATGAGATGATTGTGATTAATGTTTGTTTTCTTTGGAATATTGTTTGATACAAAGAAAGCTAATCGGAGTTATCAAAAGGATGCGGCGAGTCTCAAGGAGGCGAGTAGTCTTGGTGCGTTGGATAGGATAGGATTTTCAAGAAGAGAGTAAGTAGAAAGAATAAAGAATATGCAACTTAATGACAAGTTAGAAATGGAACTGCATCAGTATTATACACCATATTCTAGTTTACTGTAGTTTAGTGAGTTTAGCAGCATTGTGTTATTTAACAAATGGTTTGGGACTCAAGCCTGAGTCTTTGCACATCCAGCTTTGTTAGAGTGTTACAGAGTTTTGATTTGATATCACCGGCAGATTCCATAGACTGCCATAGCCATAAATGTCTGACCTCTGTAATTCATAGAGCCCAGCAGAATATTTTCATAATTTCTTATCCATCCCTCTGCGCAGATTCTTTCTTTCTAAAGGAAATTGGCCACCAGGTGCTTCATTTTTTCAGGTAATATAATGTGTGTATCGGAGCGCAGCACAAAGATCGTACACAAAATACTTCCATATACGTGCTCTTTCTTTAGTGTGAGTTGATATGATTAGTATAAAGGTTGTGTTGGTTCTAAGATATGATTTATATTATTCTCTAACACCTCTCTTCAAGTTAAAGCTATTTAGGCTTGAAACTTACACAAACCCACATTACCATGTACTCGAGGATAGTGAGATTCGAATTCATGACCGCTTGGTCATAAGGCTCTGATACCATTTTAAAGAATCATCTCAACCCAATAAATTAAACTGTTAAGTAAAGTTCTAAAATATGATTTATATTACTCTCTAACACTCCCAATATTTCCCTGGACAACAACTTTCTTGTTGGCCAAACGAGTTTCGACTGAAACTCTGCAAATTTTAATCTATTGATTCCAGTAGTGAATAATCAGTAGTAAAGATCTGTCAACAATTGAATCAACCAGACTTTCTTGTGCTGCCATTACTGCTACTACATATCCAGCTTCAATGGTTAACAATTGGTTGTCTCTTGCTACACTGGGAGACTACTTCTGAACCAGTATTGTTGGAGACATACTGTAGTTGATCTGTGATGTCGTGATCACAAACATATATAGTTAACATCACTAGAGAATTGACGTTGAGAGGGAGTGTTGAGAGTCAACTCCCGAGCAAAAACTGATTCGACTTGTTATAAAGCTAGTTGCTGAGCCATTTCTGCTGCCAAGCCAGCAAGAAACCAAGAGAAGTGGACCTAAGAGAATTGGAATCCATATATGTGACTATAAACCAGTAGAATATTCTCACATCCAGCTGTTACCTGCAAATGGACCTAAGAGAAGTGACATCTGTGACCACCTATGCACTGGTATAGAAAGAAACAGTGACTCATTTTTCTACACTACTTCCTTGAATGTGTTAAATGGCTGGTCAGAGGAGATAAAGAACGCCTTAGGAGCTGGCGAGAATTGTGTGCAATTTGCAGTGAGCATTTTAATTTTTTTTTTTTTTTGAGGATATTTCCAATGTTTGGTTGTGTGAGGTTCTCGTATTTTTTCTGCAATATACTAGCAGTATGCTTTCTTGTGGTTGCTGATGTTTCAATCAGCCATCGTCCCAATATATACCAGCTTTTGAAATTTCGTTGTCTTGATTGTTTTAGTGTTCAGATTGATACAGCTTTGAATGATGACAGGGTGGGAGTATAGCACATCACCTCAGGCTATTACTACATTCAAAGCAATGGTTTAAGTAAAGAAAAAACGAAAAATAATTTTGAATTTTTAAAAAACATGATGATTTCAACTGTGTTTACCAAACCTGAATTAAACGGGAGGATTATTCTGTGTTGAATGTGGCTGTTTAATGCAAAAACACTAAAGGATTACATGTAATTGTAAATCAAAAGAACTTCCTAAAAATTGTGAAATTCTATTTGCCATCTAAAAGTTTGAAGATTTGACATAAATTTTTTTATTTTTTTTATTCGGATCAATTTATATATGCTTCAATTATTTTTTACAAATTCTAAAATTAATAATTAAATAAGCTTTTGATGGTCATTAATATTAACAATTATAAAACTTAAATCTAAAATTATAAAAAAAATAAATTTTTTAATCTTACATTTTTATTACTAAATCACTTACTAGGTAATTACTCTCTTTAATTTTTTTTAAAAAGATATTACAGAAACTTTTATTTTAAACGTAAATGCTCTTTGTATTTTTAAAATTACCCTTTTAACAGAAGGGTAATTTTAAGTTACCAAGGACATTTTGATTAAAAAAAAGGGATTTTGTAATCTTCAAGCGTCTTTTGGTGTTCTTTTTAGGACCCAGTAGTATAATTTATCTTACATCTAACACTTGTCCCCCTCCAAAAAAAAAAAAAAAAAAGTTTTAAGCACGGACCCATCGGCGGTTGACTTGGTCGGCGCTTGGATTCAACAAGTCATGGAAATCGGCTGTCAGAATGTATAGAGAAAAGAAGAATAGTAAATGCCGGTCAGTCAACACTGTGGGCTCGTGTCGTTGTTGACCATATGGCGCACCACTAACATCTTCGGTGTCAGAACTTTCATACACCAACCAAATTTCACGATTTATTAAATATGACCAGTCCTTGAAAAATACATTGATTCTAATGTTCTTATTTTACAATATTTTTTAAAATGAGATTCGATTTCAAATTGCATGATATGATGCTGAATGATTTTACGAGCTCAAACAACATTCGCTTGTGAATAAATTATATTTTAATTAAAAAATATTTTAATAAATAATTTATCTTAATCTCAAACACTACTTTGTTATTTTTATTTTGATTTTTGAGTGTGTTTGTTTTCCACCTACTTTTGTGTTTGCGGTACAAAAAATACAGTAAGGTGTTTGATAACTGTAAAAACTGCGTTTTGTAATGAGAGGCCCACTAAAATACTGAATTTAAAATGTAATTTTCGTGAAGCAGTTTTTACATGTTTTTTTAACAGCGTTTCATAAAACATTGTTTATTTTTGCTTTTCAAAATAGCTTTTGAAAAAATTTAATAATTTTTATATTTTTTTTGCTTCAAATTAATATTTTTTTTGGTATTTTAGATTATTTTGATACGCTAATATCAAAAATAATTTTTTAAAAATTAATGATATATTATTTTAATACATTTTCAAGTAAAAAGCAACCACAACTACTAAACATTTTATACATATTTTTTACTGCATAAAAACCTCAACTATAATTTTTTATCAAACACGTATTTAAATACAATTAAGCACACACTTTTTTAAACTTATTTTTTTTAAAAAACCATAGCCTCAAAATCTACCTAAAAAACAATCACACACTACACATAAACATTTCTTGACTTGTCTTCTTCAACTTTCAAAATCATTGTTGCTTGGGAATGCTTTCACTGGAGTATTACCTAAGCTTTGGAATTCAAGTGCTTCTCTATATATGAGGATCATAAATATTCTTCAAGGAAAGCCAGTCAAAAAGTTTGGACCAAGCTAGAAATACCAGAGCCAAAAAGGGAAATTGATCAAGAGAGAGGTAATCGAGTGAACTCACCTGAGACAAAATGAGATTGTCTTTCTTTGTCAAGCAACAAAGTGATGCGTGCATAGAATGTTAATTATGAGTAATTGTATAAAAAATATAGTGATATTTAAATTCATAATGTAATAGGATTAAATGCTTCATGAAAAACTTTCTCTAATGTAGCGGGGATCTTGATTAATTTTTATTTTAGCTATTGTAGTTTTTTTTTTTAAAAAATTATTTTAGTTACATTTTTTATTTTTATTTTGGAGTTTTTTTTTGTTATTGTATGTGAGCATTTGGAAACGCGGTTGTACTTATATTTTCAAAAAAATTAATTTTTTTTTTTTATGTTATAGATCGTTTTAATGCGTTGATCTCAAAAATAATTTTAAAAAATAAAAAAAATATTATTTTAATATAGTTTGACATGAATAATATTTTTTAAAAAAAAAAATCATAACCATACTACCAAAGATGTCATTAATAAAAGATTCAGCTTAGTTTAATGATGAAAAACTTTTTGCAATTAACTCCTTACATGATTACTCTTAATTATAAAATATTTCATTACATTGCTTTTTTTTTTTTTTTTTTTAATGTTTAGGAGTATCGAATCATGTTGCAAGTGGGCCAAAAGATGTGATAACTTTTGCTTAAGGCATCAATTTTTCTCATTGCTGATTTGACATTTTTTAAGTGTAAGTTTAAGCAAAACGCTTTTTGTAAAAACGCTTTTTAATAAAAAAAAAATACATTAATATAATATTATTTTAATTTTTTATATTTTTTACATCTGCTATCAAAATAATCATGAATTCAATATAAAGAGGAAAAAGTTTATGAATGCAGTGAATTTCCATGCAGCAAGATAGTACATATCAAGTGAAAATAACAATCCTGCCGGTAATAGTGATGACAACGACTGTGCAAGAAAACCCAGAAAAGTTGATGAGTTGTCTTCTTCAAAGGCACGAGCCATGGAAAAAAGCTGCAGCATGCATGTTTTGGAGAAAGTTAACACAGAGCCTTGAAAATGTAAAAGAGGACAGTTGTGGAGAAATCAAGCAGCGCCTAGGAAAAGAAACGTCTGGCTGTTTAGGAAACCAAGATTTACGAGTTATTGCAGAAGAAGCTCTGCACTTTGCTGAGATCAATCATCACAGCGGACTTGCATTTGATACAATTCTGAGAGCCCCAAATTATATCATGAAACTGCAAATCAACACTTCAAGGTAATCAGAGCTGCCATCATTGTCACCAACAACCATGCATGATGAAGCTATCATCAAGGATACAAGGAGGCGTCCTATAATTATCATCGTTAAATGAGACAAGTTTTTTGTTTAGGAAATTATTATTCTCCATGGTCATGGAGAATTGCATTCATTATTGCATATATCCAAGGTCATGGCCATCTTATCCTCCCTCGAATATTTAGGTTCCTCGCTAGCTAACAAATCGCAGAGAGAATAGAGAGGAGAAGGAAGGGTGGTCATAATTTTCATGTGGGTCTCCTTTATAATACACAGTGCTAGCCTTTTAATAAAGTTACGCTGCGTGCATGGTGAAATGCCCCTCTTTTCCCTACAGGAGTGCCTTGCAAAAGCAAAACACTTTGCAGAATTAGTAATGGAAACTGTCCGCTTAACCAAACTGATCGATTCTAGGTTGAAATTTAGGGTTTGATTAGTCTTGCTAGGCTTAAAAGCCATATATTACTTCCAAGTGATCATGAAAGAAGACGAGGAGGAATGGATGCTTAATACTTGTAATAGAATTAAGCAATAACATCTCACAACTCATGGCAGAATTCGAACAAATCGCCATCACTGAGCATAGCGGAATCTCTTAGTTGTATGCTTTAGCATCCTTCTTTCTTCCTTTCTTGTGTTAGTACAACAGAACATTCAGCTGCAGCACTATAGTTTTTGCGTTTTTAAGACAACGCACACATCTGAGAATCTAAGACATGTTAAACAAAAGCTGCTTCCTCAGCTGTTCATCATTGCAGGTTGTAGTGATGATCAAATCATGGCCGTAAAATGCAGGAAAAGGCAAGTTTTGTTAGTTTTATTTTTCCTCTTTCTTTTTTTTTTAAATGTCATTGATTCCTCAACCTTCTGTTTGACGATTGATGCCATTCATAGACCTTTACACTGTTTAGCATCATGGGAGCAATGATTCCACAAACATAATGATTACGTTATGGAAAACCCTTTTTCCTTCCCATGTGTGGTGCACTGCTAGCTGCCCTTTAATTTTCGGCTATATATCCCATGTTGTGTTATCATTTTCCAACATTTCAACTTTCCGGAGATCTAGCTGGTAATCTACATTTAGAGAGGGACCAGAATTAATGTATTTTTCTTCCCATTTTCTTCTGGAGAGAGACCTGATTATGCAGCTTCACGTGATGGGATTTCATGCAATAATTTGTCGATTCTTTAAAAAATGACCTCAAGATCTCATTTAAAAAACTACAAATTTAATTGCTACTTGTGTTTTCTTTTCTAGTACATTGAGATGCGTTGTTTAATACCCATTTTATCTGTTTTGGTTTCCTTCCTCTGCACCAAAAGATTAAAAAAAACAATCTGATTTTAGTTCAAGATATCTGTTTTATTGTTGGAAATAATAGGACTATTTTAAAAGGTTTTTATGAAACATTTAAAAAATATAATTTATTTTTTTATGAATATAAAGTATATATAGGGTTTTTTTATCCCACATTAAAAAAAAATAAGACCATCATCTAGTATTTACACACTACTATATTTAATAATTTTACCAATGAAATTTTCTATCGGTATTTACTTTACCACTCCATCGGCGCAGATTTTATCAACTAATTAATAGAAGGAAAAAAAAATATGTCGATAAACCTCTTGTCGGTAATTTCATTTTTGTCAGTAAAAAAAATCCAATAGTTTTACAGATAGAAAATGCACTCAAAAAACAAATTATTCGCTGGAATATACCAATATAATTATTTCATCGATGACTGGCACTGATATTTGGAGTAATTTTATTCCAACCTTCTATTATTTCATCGGTGATTGGCAATAATATTTGGAGTAATTTTATTCCAAATACTGACATTATTTCGTTGGTGATGTAACAATTGAAGTAACATATGTAATAATTTTTTTCCAACTCTTTGGAATATATCGACGAACTTTGTCCATCGATAACTCCGTTTGTAATAATGAAAAAAAATATATATTTTTAAAAAATTATTGAACAAAAAAATAAAATAATTAAAAAAATAAAATTGTATAAAATCCAAGCATGTAAAAATAAATTATCTTAATATAAAAGCCAAATATTCATTACAAATTTATATGTTCAAATAAAATTAAACTAGAACAATGGTGGTGCTAAAGGAAAAGGAAGAGGAGGCTGGTCGTTCTCGAAATCATATGGCCAAAAAGAAGGCACACACGTACCACCCATCAATAATCTCATATCCATGACCATTCAGCGGAGTTCTTCATAATCCACAGAGAGTTGTTCATATTTTTCAGTGAGATGAATTGTATGTTGTTGCAAGGCCGTGAACTCCTGAGACTAGGTGCTCGATATCGATTATGAGCTCCTAACAGTTGAGACACTACGGGCCATCTGCAAGTTCTTGGCCGTAGTGTTGGAGAGTTCGTACACTTGATTTCTATTGAATCCACTAGATGAATTTGCCTCCATCCACAAATCTAGATCAAAATCCGGGTAGGTAAAAAAGGATCATCCTTGTATCTCTCTTTTAACCAGCTGTTATATGTCTCTTGGAAATAAAAAATAAAATCATCAAATTCAATTCAAGAAAATAATAACTTACAAAAGAAAATGGTTGAATAAACATACCACATAATGTTGAGCGCAATTGCCAATGAACTGTTGCACTCCTTTTTTACGGTCTTCATTTTGCACTTACGTCTCCATAAAAAGCTTCATTGGGCTTGGCTCACGTCCAAAAGTGTAAGAAAACAAATGTTGCAAGTTAAATATATTTATAAGTAAAAACAAATTAATTAAAGATAGATGTGATTAAAATTAATTTTACCATCCGCTTCGCATGTAAAACGAAAGGAACGGAGCCACCGGTGTACATGGTAACTGAATCGTGAATTTGTTGGCTCCGGTTCCCCATACTGGCTTATGAGCGTTGTGTGAAAAGCTTGGATATCACGTGCTGAATATATTCCATCCATATATTCTCGGGGATATATGGCAGCCTGAAATCCTTCAAAACCGTCACATCATTCCAATTTGCTAGAGTGTTTTCTCTAACATATTTTTTAGATTTTTTTTGTGCCTCATACCAAAAATCATGCAACCTATATGATACAAACATATTCTATATGAGTTAATGACAAATGAAATTTTAATATATAAAATTAAAAAAAATTATCATATTGTTTTTTATGCTACCTCATTGCAGCGTGATTCTCCCAAACCCTTCTCGTTGTGGAACTGCACTCGAAGAGGTAGTGTCGTGAGTCGACACAAGAGTCTCTTCTTGATCGGTACCTAATGACATATTATCATCATTGCTGCTAAAAAAACTAGTTGTGATCATGTGCTCACGACATGCAGTTGATTTTCCCTATGTATCTACACAAATTTGATGAATATTTGTATAATTACATTTGATTATAAAAAAAATTCAGCAGCACCTCCCTTATACTGGAAACTACCCATAATTTTTAATCATGTAAATATACAAAATATATGCCACAAACAAGTTGATTTTATTTTATTTCTACAAATAATTTTGGATTTTTCAATTTCATCTCATTTTCAACGTGATAATGTTTTTAATCCTAAATTGACTATAATTTTTTGTAATTAAATTTAATCCTATATATTCAATTAACATTTATACTACAAATTTGACAATACCAATTAAAATTCAACAAAACAATAAAAAATTATTGCAATGTAGAAAATAAAATAAATAAATAAATAAATTTAATCCTATATATTCAATTAACATTTATACTACAAATTTAACAATAATAATTAGAATTCAACAAAACAATAAAACATTATTGCAATGTAGACAATAAAATAGATAAAAAAAATATAATACAAAAACAAACATAGACTTTAGGAATGACAAATGCTTACCTTAATGGCATGTTTACTTTCAGAGTTTATCTACGTGTGATACAAAAAAAAAAAAAACATTGTTAATAAACTAAAGAATAGAAGAAAATAGATCAAAAGATTGACCATATATACCTGCTAATTATGTTAAGAGAAAAAACTTAAAATTCTACTTGAGGACTTGAGATATGAGAGAGGATTAAGAGAGTGAGACTGTGAGAATGGAGAGGATTAAGAGAGTGAGAGTGTGAGAATGAGAGAAAAATGAAGTTATAGTGGTCTTGTTGAGTTTTATATTACGTTGAGAGTGTGAGAATGGAGAGAATTGAGAGTGAGAGTTTATGAGAATGAGAGAAAATGAAGTTCAGGTGGTCTTGTTGAGTTTTATGCTACGTTTTTACTGAGGGAATCATCGATGAAATATTAAATATTATTATTTTTAATTATTTCGTTGGTGATTCCCTCAATAAATTCACTTTGAAATTTTCATTTTACACTAAACTTTTCAAAAAACCCTCTAGATTTTTCGAGGTCTGTTCGTGATTCTATTGGTAAATATAAACAATAGACATAATCAAAGATGCATCAATTATTCCCTCAAGCGACTCAATTTCTATCACTGATATGAGAAGGGGAATAAATCCCTTCACCTCTAGAATCGAATATCGTTGTTTCCATCGGTTGTGGATTGTGAACAGTAATTCCCTTTCGTTTGGAATTCCTTCTGTTTCGACTGGGATTCCTTCAGTATATACCAATGGAATATTTCTATCTGTAAATAACAACAGAGGTAGCAATGGAAAAAATTTGGCCGGTAAGTATCACCCCAAAATACCGACGAAAAAAATCAATTGGTGATTTCTTTTTTATTTGTAGATTTTATGCAAGTGAGATAGTGAACTTGATATGGGATAATAACTAACAAGAAAATGATAGTGGGCTCGCGCATATAAGGTTAAGTTGAGTAAGAGAGAAACATTTGATTGCCCCTCTACGCGCGAGGCAACACTTATACCTTTTGAACCTAGAAATTAATTTTCTAATAGTCCAAAATTCTAATAGCTTTTTTATTTTAAAACCTTTTTTAACAGTTACAACTCTTTAATTTTCTAATAACTCTTTTATTTTTGAACTGTTGTAACATCATTTTAATTCTCTAATTTATTTCATACCTAGTTATTACATTTTAGCAGCCTATATATATACACCAAGGTTGTTAAAATCATGTTTTTACTCGTAAAATCGTACGATTTTAGGAGTCAAAACATGCATTATGGGTTGAATCGCTTGAAAAAATAAAAAATGGGTAAAATCGGGTTGAAATCGAGTGAAATCGCAAAAATCGGATGAAATCGCGCAAAATCGCGATTTCAGGACTGATTTTGTGATTTTGACAAAATGAGACCCTGAAACAAAATCCCCCCCCTCATGTCCAATTGTCAGATGCCTATTGGATTTTTCCTGCACAGTCACGGACTCACACTCTGCTTTTTCCAATTGAGGCGAAAAACTCTTTCACAAATCACAATTCACAAATACTCTTTCCAATTCCAATAGAACAAATCCCTAATCGGGCGGCGACAACGGTCTATTCTCCATCCTCCACAAAAACGGCCAACGACAGTGATCACGGTCTGGTGACTCCAGTCTTCACTCCTTCTCTTTCCTCAATGCTCACGATCGCGGCTTCCTTTTCTGGTTATCGTGATTTTAACCGCGACGAGCCGACAACGATCTCCTCAACAACTCACGGCTTTGGGCTTCCTCTGCAGTCTTCATTAACAGCGGTACGCCGACAACGTTCTCTTTTCTTTCCCATCTTCAACAACAGCAGGTGACATCGGGCGGTCAGGCGTCTTCACCAGCAGCCGTTCAACTCATCATCATCCTCTTCAACAGCAGCCGACGACACCGTAAGTTCTTTTTGCCTTCATCATCATCACCGGAGTCAAGGTTTCTTTATTTTTGCCCCTGTAATAGATTTGTATGTTTTCCTGTTAAGTGTTAATTGTTAGTTAGTCCTGTAATTCATTTTGTCCGGTCCTGTAAATTGTATATGTATAATGTTGAATTGAATGGAATTGATCGGGTGTGAAAATTGTTGAATTGAATGCCACAGTATATACTATATATGACTGAATTGTGCAAAATATTACTCGGTGAAAATTGGACTAAATTGATTGAATTGGGGTGAAAATTAGGCTGAAAAAATGTTGAATATTAATAGGGTGAGAATTGGACTGAAAAATGTTGAATTGGACTGAATTTAATTGTCATCTCAATATTGGACTGAAAAATGTTGAATTGGACTGGATTTAATGTCATTTCAGTATTATAGGACTGAATTAATGGGGTGAAAATTGGACTAAAAATTGTTAAATTTGACTTAATTTAATGCCATTTCAGTATTATAGGACTGAATTAATGAGGTGAAAATTGGACTGAAAATTGTTGAATTTGACTGAATTTAATGTCATTTCAGTATTTTAAAATTCTTTATGATTTTATAATCCGTTTTTACAATCCGAGTTTGTGAACGGCTTTCCGTGCCGTGTTAAAATCGTGATTTTAACAACCTTGATATACACTATTACAATCAAAGTGCATCAAAAACCATTGTATTTTCTTGTATTTGCAAAACTTGTTGGTATTTTTTTTTTGCTCTAGTCTAGCTGTTTCTGTAACCCTTGTTTTAGAGAAGAAATTTGTTGAATCTTGAAGAATAGCCTTGTTATGAGGAAATATCCTTAAGAACAATATGTGTATACACCTCAAGTTTGATGTTATTTATGTTCTTAATTTGTGGAATTTTATTTACAACATTTCTTAGGATTGAAACGTATGAATTTCCCCAACAAAACATGTATCACCACAGGTTACAATGAGGTCCGGAATGGCAATGCCAGAATATATGTTAATACAGAATAAAGTGCAGAAATAATATTTGTGTTCGGTCAAGTTTGTATGCATCAAACAGTACTGTTGCCTGAAAACATCAGAAAATGACATGCTAGATTTACAGATAAGCATAAAAACTACATTCCTCTTTAAATATTTAATTGACTTGGTAAACAACAATATCTCAGACCCAACCAACCACAAGCAGTTTTACACGATTTATAATCCTGTAGATGCCTTTTTTTCAACTATGCAGTATTTTCATACAATTTGTGTCCATTTCATGGATACAGACACAAAGTAATTGACACTATAATTATGTAATAGAAAATATACCAAAGCTAACCATTAAAACTCAAATCACAAAACAACATCGAGGTGATCTGAATCATCCACGTGTCAAAGCATGCGCACTTGCAACAGCATTGAATCCTAGGCACCCCAAGAGACCTTGCTTGTAAGGCAAGAACGTCTTCCTTCTCATTTCCTCTGAAACTGCCCGGTTCACTGTGTAATGCACCTCATGAGCTGATATAGGCCCTGATCTCCTCCTGGCACTCCCTACACTATCTGTGGATCGAAAGCTAGAATTCTTGACATCCTCTGTCCCTTCTTTTTTGGACATAACTGAAAATCTTGTGAGCTCATCATTGCAACTTGTTGTTCTGCTACCTTCTGATGCACTTCTGAATAGCAATAAGTCCTTTAGCTTCCATTTCTTGTACCTTTTCGATGTGAATGATATCGCGGATAAGATAGAAGATGTGTAAGATGATTTGGGGGTGCTTGCTGTTGAGGCAATAGAATTTGAATTCTGGGAATTCTCTTCTTGGTCAAACATGATGTCTGAAACTCTTAAAGGAGATAAAGATCTGCTTCCTTTACGTATAGAACCAGCCGAAAATGAAGAGCCACCGTTTCTTCTGCCTCTTCCACGTTGATTGGGTGCTTGGCCTTGTTGAATAGCTTGTAGTTTAACCTCTCTTTTACGCGTCTCTTCAATGGCAGCTTGAAAGGGGTCAAATCCCTTTGTGGTTCTTGATATTGGTGATCGTGGAGACCTTGGAGAAGAAACTGAGGAATCATAGCCAGGTGGTGGCTTCAAGGGCTTGATCTTGCCACCATCAAAGAGTTCTTCAGCCGATAAAGAAGCTCTTTCTAAATGACCACTAAAATCGAACTCAAAATCTTCATGAAAACCATCGTGATCACTATCATTCCTGCTGTTGTCTTCTCTTTGGTGCTTGGATTTGGGAGTTCCAGGCTTCTCTTCCCAGTCAAAAGGGATCATTGAAGAAGATGAACCTGTAGAAAGAGTAATATCATTTAGCTCCCTGTAGAAAGAAGAAGTGCGAGTGGGGCTTGTTGGGGCACTCAAGAAGAAGTTTCCAAATCTTTGAGGACTTGAAGGAGCTGTCATGTAAGGAGAAGAACAAGTGCTATCGAAGTTGAAGTCCACAGGTGGCACTGGCATCACAACTTCCATTTCCATTGATGGGGTTACCGGTTGTGTGCCAAGGTTGGTTTGTGCGAGTTTTGGGGGCTGCCAAGGTTGAGGTCGGTTGAATTGTGTGGATTTATAAAGGGAGTGAGAAAGACATTAGAGAAGGAAGGAAGGGGAGGGGAAGGAGAGGGAGATTTGACATGAGGAATGTGTGGAGGCGGCTTTATAAAAGTAAAAGGAGAAATGAAGCTTAAGAAGGGGGGCATAGTTGTCTTTACACTAAAGAGAAGTTCCGGTCATCTAAAATTTGTGTTCTCATTATCGTTTCCAGGGTATTTCTCATGAGACCGAGTGACAAGTCCGTCATTACTGGGATTGGTTTGTTGGGACTATATACTTGGCCCTCAACTACAACTCTTGCCACGACAGCAGCAATAATATCATTTTTTTAATTTTCATTTTTTTTTTTTCAGATTTTAACTGAGGACTATAATTTTAGCCATTTTAAGACTTGGCTAGGTGGTGAGTCCAAGTTTCGGGTTTTGATCGGTCAGTTGGGTTAATTTTTTTTTTAAATTAAAATAATGTTGTTTGAAAAAAAAAAAAAAAATCAATGAGTTTATAGCCGAATCTTGTTAGGTCAGCAGGGTCGCTGAGTCATATTAGGTTTTTTTTTTTTCCTGTTTTTTCTTTAACTCGATCCAGTTCCAGTCCCAAATCAGCCAAGTCTGGATCAACACATCAAGTCACACCGGATTTCAAAACGATAATTTTAGCCCAATCTTATATACAGACCTAACTCTATCTGAATAGATAGATAGTTATCTTACATCCATATACATTTATCTTATCTGATAAATAATATAATAAATAGAATATAAATATTGTTAAATTTGAATCAAAACTCATTGAATCTAACATAAAATGTAAATTTATAAAACATTTAGGTTTTTTAATATAATGTAATATATATATTTATATATATATTAATTTTTTTTGTATTGATTAATAAATAATAGATACTTTTTACCTCATAAATAATAATAAAATAATAAATAAAGTATAAATATAAAACTACCCACTCCACGGATACCATCCTTGATTTTGACCGGATCGAATGATTAATGGTCTCTTGAAAGCGATGTTGAAGTTAAAAAGTGGTCAAATATCTATGGCCCTTGTTATCAAAATGCAGCTGGTTGGATTCATACAGTAGGTGGCAGTGATAAAAATTTAGAATTAAAGGATTTGTTTTTATTGTCATTTGAAGTTTAAATTTTATGGTTGTTAATTTGATAGTTATTTGAGATTTATATAGTTATTAATTTTAAGATTTATGAAATTAATCAAGATATGTGCAAGTTGACCCGATAAAAACTTGGAATAAAAGGGTTTGTTTTTCCTATAATTTTAAGTTTGAATTTTATAATTACTAATATTATAGCTACTGGAGGTTTATATGATCATTAATTTTTAAATTCATAAAATTAGTTAAAATACACGTAAATTATTCGGACATCTACTTTAATCATAATAATAAAAAAATACAGCTGGTTGGCAAGCAGAGTTAAAGTTAAGTTTTTTTTTTTTTTTTTTTACTGTGTTTGATCGTAAGGCAGTGTATGTGTAGCACAAGAAACATCAGTGTCGTTGTTTTAGAATTACTGTAACGTAAGCTGGACGGTCCCTGTCATTTTCCCTGTCTCTTCTTCTCTACCATGTTTTGTAGCATGCAACACGCTCGCTCTTTTATTACCCTCTTCTTCTTCTTCTTCTTGTGTTTTTTAAGAATCTTAATCACTTCAATTCATTCGGCGTTAAGATTTAAGGTTGTTGTGCGATGGATCTCTGTCAACCCTAACTAATTTGGATTAATCTGATCGGTATAGACGTCGACAGCCGAGATAGTTGTCGACTGCAATTTACTCATACTTCCTTGGAGTATGCAGAACATTGCTTTATGTCTGGTCATCTGATGTCAAATCTTCCCCATGAAGTGACAAGGAATTAACATCAATCAGCACCTGTAAGCCGATGGGTAAATCGGATTAACAGAAGCATGGTCGTCTGGTCCAATATTTGAGTTTTTGGTTGCGTTTTAATGGATGGTTTTGGGAGGCCTGAAACTTTTCCCTTTTCTCCTTGTTTGTTTTCCTTTTCATTACCACTTGTATTCTTTTGGGTACTGGTTTCAATTCTGTTTTTGATAGGAGTGTTTGGATGTGTGGTAATGATGTTTTTTAAAGAATTTTTTATTTAAAAATATATTAAAATAATTTTTTTATTTTTTAAAAATTATTTTTAACATCAGTACATCAAAACGATCTGAAAATATATATATAAAAAATTAATTTAAAGTAAAGTAAAAAATTAATTCTTTTAAAATGCAAAAACAAAAAAACAAAAATGACTCTTGGTTGCTTTCTTGCTTCATTTTTTATGGTAATCTCAAATTGGGTTTTTCTTGTTATACCCATGGTTATAAAACCAGCTTGGTTTGGAGCCTATATCAACCAAGTTTAATTTTAAAATGGATTGGTAAATGTAGCAAAACCTAGATAAGATCCGACTATTTCAAATCTAGAAATTTTTATTTTTTATTTAAAATAATATCATTTTATTTTTTAAAATATTCTTGACTAGAGTTATTAAAACTTAAATATGTTGCCTAGAAAAATCTACCAATACGCACCGCTAGAGCTGGTTATTAATCGTGGATAGGCAGGCACACGACTGGAAAAGAAAAAATCAGCCAACAACGATAATTTACTTTTATTTATTAAACTTGAATTTTAGAATCGTTATTTCAAATGCATCTTGTCATGAAAATGCGTTTTTAATATCATTTTGATAAATAAAAATCTTGAATTTTAATCAATCAAGCTGCTTGCCGGTGTATTTGATTTTTATAGTAATACATAAGCAAGTGGGCTGGCAAATTGGAGCTGGAAGTCTTGAATTGTGTCCGTCCTCCCAACTAATCCTTTCCTCGTTTGTTTTCAGTCTACCAACCTCAATCTTTTTTTTTTTTTTTTTTTTCAAAATTCTTTTGGTGTAGTTATTATAATTATTCCACACCACAGTTGTTTCCCTCTTCTTTGCTCTTATTCTATGTATGATGTTGAAGTAATCTAACGCCAATTAATCTAATAGCAAATTGGCATTGGTTTGCTTGTAAGGTCTCTCTCTCATGGAGAGAATGAGAAAAATAGAGGTAAACAAAAAAATTGACTAAACCGAAAAAAACAAAAAAACAATAACTGAAAAAATCGAATTGTGAAAAAAAACCGCTTAAACCGGTTAAAATTTTAAAAAAACATATCGGTTCGATTCAGTTTCATAAGCCTGAAATTGAAAAAACCGAACTGAATCAAATCGAACCCAAACCAGAAAAAAAAAAAAAAAACTAAGCCTAATCGAAAAAACCAAGCCAAACTGGTTTGAACATATTTTTGTTCTAAAAAACCCGAACCGAAACAGGTCGGTTTGAATCGGTTTTGATTTTTTTAAAAAATAAAATTTTAATTTGATTATTTTTTTTATAAAAAAAAAATTGAACAAAAAAATAACCACCCCTGAAAATAACATACAAGAGCATTTAAGATTTTTAAAGAGGGATTTATGGTGGAGCAAATATCTATTTTTTTAACCAAAAAAAAAAGGGAAGAAAAATAGTCTCGATCGAGGGGCCACTCAAAGCGTATAATTTCTCCGAATGCATGCTAGATTATTCTAAATTAAGCAATCTTTTCCATGCAATCGTTATAATATGTTATCCTTGTAATTAATGGAGTGTATGCAGTATTTGACTTCTTAACAAATATATAATATAGTGGTAGGTGGGCTGCAATAGAATAAGTAATTAATTCGCGAAATATATATATATATATATATATATATATATATATATATATATATATATATATATATATATATAGCTGCATGGTTTTCATAATTTCCCATTAATGACACTTTAGTGACCGAATATAAGATGATGTAATTGAGATTTGACCCACGAAAACTATAAAGAAATCGATAAAATATGCAGAAGCATGTGATGAAATTAGTTTTCATCGAGCTTTTTCCATGAAATTTCTTGTGATGAAGTGTATATATATATATATATATATATATATATATATATATATATATATATATATATATATATATATATATATGTTTGATGAGCTTGTGTGTATTTTAATTAAATTATTTTTATTAATGTTTGTATCCGAATTAATTTGTACCGAAGTTAATAAAAAAAGTGCTTACGTGGGAACTTTTTATAGTGTAAAATTAATAAGGTGGTGATAATTAATATCTTATATTAGTTGACAAATCATTTAAAATGCTAAACTTTAACCAAACCTTCTCTTAAAATAATGATATGCCAAGACTTCAAGAAAATTAATGGACTATTTTATTTTTTATTTTTGAACGGTCGGTTTTAAAAATACAATCACTTCATTGTTATATTAATATATTAAAAGAAATAAACTCTTCTTTAAACTTGTTTAAATTATGAAAGTCAAGTGAAACTTCTCTTAATGATTCAATAAGAGAGGGGGGTGTTTTTTATACTATTCTAGATGTTAGGTTACGTTTTTGCCACGAGTTTCATTTCCTTCCAAGAACGACGACGAAGAGTTCTCCTAATTAAAGGAATATTATTTGCTGATGAATGGTGATGGACGGTAGTGTTGCAAAATAACAATATTTTTCATATGCGCAAAAAAATATTTATGTTTATGTTCGGTTTATCAAACTGCATAGAACCTGATAAGAATGGCATAAAGGCAGTTTGAGACTTTGATGAAGGTTTATTTTTTTAAAAATATTTTTATTTAAAAAATACATCAAAATAATATTTTGTTTTTATTTAATATTTGATATTAGCATATTAAAATGATCTAAAAACATATAAAAATATAATTTAAAATTAAAAAAAATTCAAAAACGATATTGGACCATAATGCTAAATAGGGCTATATTATCAAAACGCAGAAAGTAAAATTTTTCGACTATTTTATGGCTAAAGATGACTACTTGACTGATAAGTTTGTGCTAGTGAATAAAAGTGTCAAAATCAGGGCCTGAGTCAGATTTTGAATATCTAAAGATTTAACTATTTATGTAGTGGCTTCTACAGGGATAATGATTTTTGAGAACTCCTGAAAAAAATTAAACCCGATCCAACAATTGAATAAGAAGTTACAATATTTTTAAGTTATTATTTTAATTTGATATGATTAAACCTTTTTTGGAGCATAAACCTATCTTAATGGTCAATAAATATACATATGCTAAAATATTTATTTAATCTATCTAGAACAGATCATGGTAGATATATATTTATCTGCTTAGGATCGCCTATTGGGTGCATGCATGGTGGATTTCGTGGTCTTGCGCCATCTTTGTTCTGACAGAGCAAATAATTGTCGTCAAGGCGTATAATGTAAAGGATTATAAGATCGGACGAATACTTGAGAGACCTGAGAGAGCCACAACAGCAATTGAGTTTGATTTAGTAATCTCTATTCTTCAGCACATGCTATAGAACACGAATTACATTAACAGAGTGAAGCTTCTACAAGTCCCCCGGGTTTCATGTCATCAACACACTCATGTATGAAGCAGCAAGCCTTCAAGAGATTCATTTCAGAATCCTGTTGCACTGCTAACATGTTTTTAAGAATAAATGAAGGATCCTAGGAAGACATGATCATGGTTTAAGTTACTCTAGGAGCCTGCATAAACTACTTGATTACAGAAGCAAGAAAAGGGATATGAGCTGAGGTGCTCGACTAGAGCTAAATGAGCTTTACAGATAAAGAAACTGGCAGGAGTGATGATAACTCCTCAGTTTAAGCTTCAGCTTATTTATTGGGCAGAACTAACAAATATTCAAAGCTTTGTTCCTCTCATAATTTCTTGTTTAGAGTTTCAAGTCTAAACAGATAAATAAGATTTCTCCCGCCCAAATAATCAGTCTTTCCAAGCAGATCTCAAAATTCTAGTAAATATTAATACAAACCCTAACGCAAATCCAAATAAAAATTCAATCAGGCTACAAAACTCTCGCAAAGTACAAATATATAATGCTGCATTTAAAGCCTGTCCTGCTCATTCAGATTACAAGCTGTTTGTCATCGTCGCCGTCGTCGTCATACCCAACACCCAAGTTAAGACACTCCGGAAGCTGCAGCTGCAACGTACATGCCTGGGTCCTGATTTGGTGGCATAGCATATCCATATCCAGCATATCCCTGCCCTCCAAAATACCCCCCATGCCACTGATTACCATGATCCCCTCTCCACTGTCAAACCCACAATTGTTGTTCAAAAATCAATTTGTAAAGGAAAAAACAGTAGCTGGTGAACTCGGTAAATAGCAACAGCAACAACAACATGTGATGTTGAGAGAGATTTTTATTACAGCTATTACAAGACAACAAAATATTCGATTCTCAACTCAGAGATATAATTGAAGTAATAACACAAGAGAATAGGAAGCTGGAGGTAGGTAACACCATCCATGCAAATGTCCTTTAAGGAATTTAAATAAGAAATTGGTTTGAGTTGGAGCATGGAGGCATTTCTCCAGGTTTGCACATGCCATGCAGGGAAAGGATATATCTAATGCTATCCTATCAACAACCTAAACCATCATTCAAGCAGCAGCTCATCACCACATTCATAGCAGAAATCAAGTTACATGTCCTTAAAAAGAAGGGAGTGGAAGGGACTGGTCAGGTCCTAATAGTAAAATTAGACAGCCAAGGATAGAACTCCTTTGTACAGCAGATCAAGTCTATTTTATGTTGAAAAAACCTTACCTTACCTGCTTGTTTGCTGGAGTGCGACCCCAGGAAAGGCGAACTGTTTGCTTGCCAATTGTTGTTCCATTCAAACTCTGCAGTGCATCCTCAGCATTCTTTCTGTGATCAGAGATAGGAGAGTGGATCATTGCAGTTACAGAAATCAAAATAATCTGCTATTGTTATCTACCATCACAAAGACTTGAAACATCATTCCTGGTGATGACAACAATGTAAACAAAAAATCAGTCCAGCATGGAAACTCAGAAAAGGTTACCTCTGAGCGAATTGTACAAATGCACATCCTTTTCCAACTGGTATTTTCACAGAAACAACTTCACCGAATTGAGAAAACGGCTGCCTGAGATCCTCATCAGTGACATCAGAGTCGATTCCTCCCACAAATATCTGCCATGTTGCATGAATTAGGAAATTCACAGGATTGGATAAAATGTGTGCAGCACAATAGAACTAAACTCACAGTTGTATTGTTGGAGTCACCATCAGATTGTGATCCTTGGGCCATCGCACCATTTGATGCATGTCCACCAGCCAAAACTAAAGCTAATAAACAAAAATATAGATAACTTCATATTATAAACCAATCCCAGAGCATAAAACAAATGGAAGTCATCGCATTCATCAAATAGTCAGAAAGTTAAAGGAAACTGGCCTAGAAAGTTCATCATTAGAGAGCTACAAAATCAGAGAAATAAGAGTAATATCTTCAAAGAACAAACACCAACAGCGCACACAAAATAGCATGGTCCAACTTAGAAGCCCATGTCTATGGCAAAGTGATGCATAAAGCTTCAAGATAGAAGAAAATTTTCAAGAAAGGCTACCCATCCAAAACCCAATCTTTGCAAAGGCCATCATTCTTAAAACTTGAAACACTTCCATGCATGGTTCCACCTATTTTCCAATAAAAAAGGAGAAAATATTCGTAACATTATGTTTCAAAACAATCTGGTATTTTGCATCCTCTCAATGACAGCACCATGAAACCCAAAATTCATTGGAAAACCATAATGTCTAGTCATGTCCAAGAGATACAAATTTCAGGATGGAAGCAAGACGCTACTGTTACAAAGTGCCTCGGGAAACAAGCTACACACACACACACACAAAATAACAAAACTAAATGGTATGAGATTGATTCGCAAGGGACATTGTGAATATGGCTCATGCACAAGGAACAGCTGTTAACAGATTGTTTGTAAACATTGAACTCTAAGCATAATAATTAGTACAATGAGCAGGGCAGGGAAGCAATAAATCTTAAGATGCAATAAATGTAGAGCCTAAAACAATACAAAAGGAAAGGAAAGAAACGAAGAAAGAAACAGCCGAGTGAAAATTGCATGTTAAAAACTACTAGAAGAAGAAACACATCATGAGTATCTGGCTGTTTAACCAGAAGGTAAAAAACAAAGGAGCAAGGAATACAACCATCAAACTTCTAGTGAAATGAAAGATGATGATAAGGCATAGTGAAATTGTTTAAATCCCATTTCAACTCCAAACTCCAAACACTAATTGAACTAACCCAACCAAAATTAGAGCAGGGACTGCACATATTAGGTTATGGCCCCTGCACCTAGAGGAATTCTATTCTAACCACAAACACGTTTATGGCCCCTGATGACGAAGGATTCTACCAATAAACATCAAGCACGACATGTTCACATGCACCCAAGCATTCAGAATAAAGTTTCTTTTGAGGGACAAAATTGCACTTACGCAAACAATTGAAATACAATTTACAGCATGGTAATTAAACAAAACTAGATAAACACCAACCAAAATTAGCAACCAAATTGGAAAATTGCATGGGCACATGCATAAGCACACACCAATTTTTGACAGAATTGAAGACAAGTGAAAGCCATCAGATTTCAGGTCCCTAAAGCTAGAAGCATCATATCATACCTTGTGAAGAATACTGCTGTTGATATGCAGATGGCTTTTTAGGGGTCGCAACTCCTATCCGCATAGGCCTACTTGAGCAAAAGGCACCATTCATCTCCATCATGGCCCTTGTCTTCTCATTTTCATCACCAAACCTAACAAAACCATAACCTTTTGAACGGCCAGTATTAGAATCAATGACAACCTTTGCTCCCTTGACAGATGGATATTTTCCAGCAAAGGTTTCTTGCAACATTGAATCGGTCACATCTGCAGCCAAATCACCAACAAATATAGATAGATCAGAACCAGGATCTGCTCGCCTTTCACCAGCAAAACTTGCCCAGTTGAGACGAAAAGGTTGATCTGTATTTGGCATCATAGAGCCACTATAGCTCTGCAAGACTTTCTCAGCTGCAGCACGGGAATAAAACTCAACAAATCCATACCCTTCCAGTTGACCAGTTTGCTTATTGCGGATAATCTTTACAGATGAAACCTACAGATTTATTGACATCAGCATCAGAAAGTAGGAATACAATCATGGATTATTCAGATAAATTTTTGTTCAGATAAAAAAGGCTGCATAGAATCTTCTTGTGCAAAAACAACAGATTATTAGATGAAGCATCTTCAGCGATTGAAACTGAGTGTTCATCATGCAGTTAAAGACAGACCAATGCACAAAAAAACATGATGAATGCTAGACACTTCAGTCTTAAAGTAGCAATGGAAGTATTCAAACTAAGTTATAATCTCACCCCTGCTTTGCATGGGAGAGTAGAGTGCACTGCGTTCAAATTGAAATCTAAGTCACTTGAGCATCAGAGCAAATCCATCTCAGGGAATGGTTGATGCATGTCAATAATTACAAGAGATCAAGAAGATGAGTGCAAACTGAGAATAACAACATATCTCTTAAAGTTAATTCTTCTTTCACAAAAGAAAAGATTCTTTCCTCTATAATAGCCGAGGAAATTTCAATTCCTACTCCTGGTTCCATGTAAAAACAACAATGCAATAGTTAGTGCAGCACAAATCTGCAACTAGCATCTTCATATTTGGATTTATGCAATTTGAGGCGGATTCCCTCCATTTCTAAAAATATAAAGTAGACGTACTTTAATGCAACTTAGATTACAAAGCATTTTAAAAATTTAAAGCGTTTTTATATAATGTCAGATCACAAAACCAAATCAGATCAACAATCTCCAACATGATTTGATAAATTTAGTACATTTCAATTATGCTTTTAATGAAGCCGGTCTTTAAGTCATACTAATCAAGCCCACATCATTAATGAATTGATAATTTCAAAACAAAACAAGCTACTCTTCAACTTAAATCACCAGAAACAAAAGAAGTTAAAACAAAAAAGGCAATCTTTTTATCACTGAAATCCTGGAAAGTAACTAACTTTAAGCCCATATAAGATCTAAAACCTCGTATTCATTCAAAAAGAGAAAACAAAGAATAAATCCCATATACACCCACAAGCCAAATATAAATAAAAAGAAAAATAGACTGAAACAGCAAAAAGTCTAAATCTGTATACCTCTCCGGTATGAGAGAAGCAATTATGCAAGTAAGCCTCGTCCATCCAATGAAGCAAGTCACCAACCCATATAGTTTTAGCCTCCTCGTTAGATCCCTGTTGCTGTAGTTGTTTTTGCTGCTTTTGATGATACTGCTGCTGCTTATTTTGATACTGTTGGTGTTGGTGTTGTTGTTGTTGATAGTAAGCCATGTAATGGTGATGTTGTTGTTGAGGGTACATCATCATCTGCTGCTGCATCATCGCCATAGCAGCTGCTGGATACTGCATAGCTGCCATCCATTGTTGCTGCTGCATGTGTGGGACCCACTGTTGTTGTTGATGAGGATGTTGAGGTTGGTGTTGTGGAGATGGGTTCTGATCAGGACCGTTGCCTTGCTGCATCTTGATCTGAATATGATTAGTCAATCTCCCCCCTCTCCTCCTCCTCCTTCTTCCAGTACTACCACTACTCTCGAAGCAAGTAACCTTGTTTTTGTTTACTTTTGGAGAGACAGTCTGCGTGTGAAAGGAGAGGAGAGGAGAGACGAGGGAGGCTGAAAGAGGAAGAGAGAGGGTTGCGAAGTTTAGATTTAAAGGGAGGCGCTCCGTGGATCTATCTGCTTTGTAGTGCAACAGTGCGAGCGTGTGTTGTGTCCGTGTTGGGTTTTCTTTCCCTCTTCTGGGAAAGCCTCATGTTACAAGTTAGCCCCCCAATTATATAGAGAATTTTTATTGAGTCCCTGAAAGAAACACTTCGTATGTAAATAAAATAAAAGCGTAAGAACTTTCAATCTCTTACATTCCTTGTCACATCACTCTCTTCATAAAAACACCTTAAATTAGATTCTAATAATTTCAATTAATTTGAGTCTTTGGGACTTCCTTGAGAATAAAAACTATTGAGGGACTCAATTGAGGTACTGAATTAGTTTAGGGATTGATAATAGCCGGATGTTTGCCTTCTTTTCGTTGAGTTAGGGGTTTAAGGCCTCGGGTGCAACGATTGATCGCCGTCCATGACGTGTGGGACCCATTCACTGGTGGGCGCGTTTTGCTGACATGGACGGTTAGATGCAGCTTGTGAGATGGTGGCAATTTATTCTATTAGTTTGGTGAGCCGATTTTAATTTTTAAGTGAGGTAAAAGGGATGTATTTTTCTTTCATAGATCTGAAACTCTTGAACCAAAATGAGCAACTTGTAACACTTTAAGGATCATGTTTTTTTTAAAATAATTTTATTTTTAATTTTTATTATTTTTATATTAAAAACTATTAACTCGATAATTTTTTAAGATAAAAATATTTTTAAAAAGCAAATAAAAACAAAAGCTATGCCAAATACCCCTATTTATTTGCAAACATCTTTTTTTTTTTTTTTTACAAAAATACGAAGGTCTATTTGATTTCTTCTTCTTTTTTCAAAATATTGTGATAGTCTATTTGACTTAATCTTGCAATGCACTCCATATTTGATATTGACATGGTCAAATGCTTCATTGTATTATCACTAACAAGAGAAATCAATGTTAAGTCTAGTAGGAGCTGCGATGTTCGGAAAATTTATGAATAAATCGAGATGCACAATGAAACTAAAAATTAAAAAGAAATAAACCCAGTCTAGAACCTGTCTTTTATTTGTTTATGAATTTTTATCAGTATAAAATGGATAGAAGAGAGAGAGAATATCAAATTTAAAAAAATATAGATGTGATTGTTTTATAAAATAATTTTTATTTAATATATATTTAGATGAGAATAGTTTGTATTTTTTTTTGAATAAAAAACATGTTTTTTTAATTTTTAAAGATGTGATTTATATTTAAAAAGTATTGTATCTTTAAAAAAAAACCACTATATTTCTAAGTCAAAACATATTCGAAATGCATCAAAGTGATATTTTTTTATTTTTAAAAAATTATTTTTTATATTAGCATATTAAAATGATCTAAAAATACTAAAAAAAATTAATTTAAAATAAAATTAAAATTAAAATTTTTTAAAAAAATATTTTTAAAAAGCATTAACTCCTAAGTGAAACTTCTTAAATTTTGAGAAATTAAGAGGAGCTAATAATTGTACGAAATGGTTGGTGGACAAACCATAAAAGAAACAAACGGAACAGTTGTCGTGTCTCTGTTATGCTTTCCTTCCTGGACTGGAAACCTTTGACTTTCTAAAATGGCAGTCCGGTCAAAACGGGGCCGTGTGGGCTCTATCTTTCTTTTCGGTCAAACCTGAACAGGCCCGAGTGCGTGACTTTGAAGAGTTCTTTGTTCTTTCTTAGAACAGAAGCTATTAACAGAATCTAAGCATGGCCCAATGTACAAGGCAAATTTCATTTTCCTTTTGAGTTTCTATTTAGGGCATATTTATTTCTTTATTTTAATTTAAAAAAATTAATTTTTTTTCTTTCCCTAAATTAATTTCTTATATATATATTTTAAAATTATTTTGATATACCAAAATCAAGAATAAACTTTAAAAAATAAAAAAATATTATTTCAATACATTTGAATTTCTACATGAAACATGAAAAAATATTTTGAAAAAAAAAACACTATCACAATACCTAACAAGCTCTTGGTGCAAAGTGTTTTTTTAAAATATTTTTCACTTGAAAATATACTAAAATATTTTTTATTTTTTATTTTTAATATCAACACATTAAAATTATTTAAAAATATTAAAAAAATCAATTTTATAATTTTATAAGATAAGCAAAAATAAACAGTTACATTGACCTATAAGTGATGGCTTGACGTAATTTATGCTCACATGCTCATAAACTACAGAATCCAGGTAACATTCGGAAATTGGCAGAGGCCATACGACAAGGTAAGTTGTGCTATCAAATTTATGTGCAAGTGCGCCTGAGGAATTAAGGTTGAATTGTTTTTTTATAAAAAATTGAATTTTTCATTTTTTCTATTTTAAATTTTTTATCATTTTAATATAATAATGTTAAAAATAATTTTTTTAAAAATAAAAATATATATATTTTAATATATTACAAAACAAAAATTACTACCCTCCTCCTGCGTTAGAGGCTTACCCTAGCTTGTGCCGTCCAGTCCCGTTTTCTCTCGGTCCTTTCTTTTTTATATATCAGTTTTCACCTGATGATAACTAGAATAATTCAAAACAAAGTCAAAGTCCGGATTTTTTTATTTTTTTTTAAAAAAAAAAAAAAGGAGAGAGGAGAAAAGAAAAGAAAGAAAAATGTCATAGCTCATCCAGCCAGTGGGAAGCAGCAACACATCTGCTTCCTTAAGCAACCTGCGGGAACCATTTCACCTTAGGATCCTGCTTCTGCAGCATGATGCATGCCATTATAAGAAAACGAAAGTAGTAGAAAAAAAGGCAGGCAGAAAATATAACACCTACCTTGTTCCTTAATCTGCTTGAAAATTAAACACAGCTCAAACATCTAAATGTTCAGTATTTACAATCACCTTGAACGTCTCCACAGAGGTGCCCGGTGCCCCTCTGTCTGCAATCAAATAAAAACCACTTGACTGAACTGATCATACAACATAAGGAATGAACAAAAAATATTGAGCATCAAATTATACTTGTTAATAGATCATTCTACTTATACCCGTCTGCCTTCATAGGTAGTACAAACTATACCAACTTCTCCTCAAATCAGAAGATCGGTAGCCTTATGTATACTCTTGCCAAGAGATTCTACATGAAGATCTTCCGGTGGTTATGGTGTCTTTCTAGTCCGTATTAACACATTGATGCACAGACAAGAAGAAAAGGTAAGGTCAAACTGCAACTTACATTGCTTGACTTTAATACAAGAGTTCTCCCAAAGCGAAAAGATAAAAAAGAATAAATGGAATATTAAATTGGTGAGAAAAATGTTGGAATAAGAAATTGAGAAGTGTAATGCCCATGCTGCAGCCAAAATTGGAAAGCCAGCAGGCCCTGGTCCTGTAAGAAGTAGAGGAACGAGATGTTAGATGGTAGAGCATGCTATGCACATCGTTACAGTGGCTCTACTTTCAGTAGTCTCCACTTAGGAGGCTTTCATAGTGCGTTCCTTTCAGAGACTTCTGGACTTCGTCCCAGTTCTCAACATAGTTCAATAGGGATCCTTTGTGTATCTTTACTTGACGACTCTTAAGTTCTCTTCGTGGAACCTTTAGAAAATCTTGAACATCTAGTAATTTCTGCAGAGTAAAAGAGAAACTAGTTACTTTTTCTGTTTTGAATGTTTTTAGCCACATGGTAGAACCGAACCCACATTTAAGGGCACTGACCAGTAGAAAGGAGTTGTAAACAAAAGGTTCAAATAGTTCAGCTTACCGTGCGGTTCTTGACTACATCTTCATAGTAAAGAATAATGTGCCTTACACTCTTAAAGTACTCTAAGGCTTTGGCAGTTGTGTCTTCTACTTGCTTCAGACTGGGTATCAGCAAAGTTGTATTGATCAAGGACTTGTATTTCGCTAGTATCTCTGCCTGAGACCATCGGTTGTTGTAAGATAGCACACATAAAGAAACTTTGAGAGAGGAAGGGGCAGAGAGAGAGAATAACCTCACGAGGCGAATGAACATGGGACTTATGGGTTCCATTCAGTGGCTTCACATCTCGATCATAAGAATTTGCAAGTATCGAAATCATCCTGCGTAACAGATTTCTCCTGAAGAGAAAAATAGCTGAAACACCTCTGGTTTTGAAGTACTCCACTATTTCTTCATGGTGTCGCATCACACCCTACATCAATTGTTATGATGAAGAACGTGAGAAGTGCAACATGAGATAAAATAAAACTAAGAGTAGATAACCCATTATTAGCATACCAAATGCCCATGTAGCAAAATTTGAAGTTACAAGGTGCAAGCTTTTGGTAACATTACATATGCTAATAAATTTGTGAAACCTCTGTAAAGAAACCTATTATTTTGCTCATCACCTTGATAGAGCCTAGAAAGCAGCATAGTAACAGATCAATGCTGTTCAATCTTATCTGCTTCAAAACGTGTTACGAACTTGGATTTGGAACACAGCGTGATAACAGATAACTGTTGTTCAGGCTGAACTGCTCCAAAATGTGTTACAAATTATATTGTTGATCCTGTGTTTTAATATCGAATCAGTTCACAGATCAATAGAAGCTTCCATTTCCCACATTGAGAGGTTTTTTCAGGCAATACAAGCTGTTTCAATAAATGGTCCCATACTGCCTTTGAAAAGAGGCATTACACCTCAAAAAATTATAATAACTAATACTTAAAACAGCCTTCATACAGTAAAATAATAATAGCATACTTCCAGAAGCTTTAACCTGCATTCAGTAAGGGGGAAAGAGGGAGACAAGAAGGGAAACTTAAAGCTGCCTCAACTTTTCTGTCATTCAAAACTAAGAAGGGAAGTGGAAGTTGAAGGAAACTGTAGCATATGTATCAAGTTCATAAAAATTTCCTTCCAAAATAGGTGATATTTTAAGGAAATCTCAAAGCAAGTGAAATGCAAAAATTCAAGCAAAGGGTGCAATGTATTAACAACATTTTATCAAAAAACTTTTAGATTGAAACCAATGAGATACTGGATCGCTATCAAAATGCATTTTCTAGGTCTTAATGCACGGAGAAAATTATGGATGAGAAATTAGGAGGTAGTCACTACCACTTGCAATCCCATATTATAACTCCAAATTTTGTGAGAGGGCTCTCGTACATCTCTGCTAAGATGATGCTAGATGTTACTACTGTATGTAAGTGTCTGCTCTACCCACACATGTACTGAAATGAATGTTTTCCGCACTCATCTGGAACTAACACATACCGGTAATGAAAAATAGCAGGAAACCAACAAACATTTCAAGGATAGCACTTTCACCTGATTAAGCATCCACTTCAGGCCAACTGCCGCAGTACACTCATTCTTGGAAGCACTGCTTGACCAATCCAGATTATAAATTTTATCGAGAGTCTCTGTAATCGTCGAAACATTACTCCTCCTAACTTTAACCGAGAAAATCTCTCCATTTGAGCTTATGTTAGTATGATTATTTAACAATGTCTCAAACCATCCACTCCCAGATCTCTGCATCGATAGAATAGCAAAATACCGCACAGGATTGCACTTGCATTCAGCCCTACAACGCACCAAAAAAATCCCATCACTAATAAAGCCCACGCAAAACCCAAATTCAGCGTGCTGGCATATAAGTCTTACCTGCTATAAGTTTTTGGCCGTGGGTAGTGCACATAAGGGATTTCCCAAGGTTCAATATTAGGTTCCGGACATGGCCTTTCAATCACTTCAACATTTAAAAATCCAGGATTTGTTCGAATGCCAATTTGCTTAAGACAAATTGAACACATATACACACCACAAACCATCGCAAACACCAAAACAACCATCCTTAACGCTAATGGCGACTTCTTAGGAGCCTTTATAATAAAAGAATCCTGCCATTCATAGATTAATTCGCAAATTACCTACACATTAGAAATTCACTAAAAAACCACAGTTTATTGCATCAAGAATTTAATAACCAACTCTGATTTAGCTCTATAACTGATGCCAACATGGGTAAAGGTATAAATAAAGAAAAAACAAGAGATGGGTATTAATGGAAACGTCAAAGTAAAAGCTTGAGAGCGATTTTTCTTTTGTTTTTTTTGATCTAGTAAAGCTATAGTTACTATCGAAAGAAAGTAACCCTTTTTATCTCATTCTACAATTTAATTAAGAAATTATATAAAAGCTGGGCCTTGCTTTGCTTCTATGCTAAGGCAAATAAAAAGAAGCAAAATCCACAAAGACAGGAAGATCATAATGTTAAATAAACAAAGCCCAGATCCTAAAAACATCACAAGAACACATTTTATATTACTTATATAATATACGACAGAAAATTTTTAAAAAAAAAAAAAGGAGAAGAGAAAGAACCTTGGAGAAGAAGAAGCAGAGATCGTCAGCCATGAGGCCTTTTTTTTTTATTGAGAGATCAAAAGGGAAGAAGAGGAACTAAAGGTATTTGGCAGCAGCTTTCTTCCTTCTTAATTTTTTTCAAAATCCAGCTAGAGCAAGAAAAGGAAAAGGAAAGGATTACGGGCTTTTTCTCGTGAAGAACACAATGATCATTGTATGTTATTTTTTATATCTAAAAAGGAGTTATTATTTATTATTTCTACGGATTTGGATTTGGATTTAACAAAGATTTTCCTGTAATCTGAAATGCAAGCGTGATGATTGTTGTTAACTGAAATTGGCAAAATGTTCACGAAGCTAGTTTTGTTAAGGAAATGGTGACTCATTTTCGATTTGATTTAGTTTTTATTAAAAAATAATAATTAAATTAAATTTAAATAAAAAACTGAAACTAAATTAAAATTGATTTCGACTAATTAATTTTAGTTCAGTTTTTTTTTAAAAAAATCAATTTAAACCAATTTAATTCGATTTTTTTTAGTTTAGCTAAATTTTGTTTTATTTTTTTATTTGAATTCAATTTATTTTTTTCAGTTTTAAATTTATAAAATTAAAACTAAATAGAACTGGTTAGTTTTTAAAAAAATTTTTTAATTAATTTAATGAATTTTTTTATGATTTAATTTTTTTAATTTTTTTTCTCACATCGTAAATAATGAAATTTGCTGGGTTGATTAATTTAAACAAGACAGGTGGGTGTGGGATTAGGCTTTTTGACTTGTGTAGTGTGGACCTTTGCTTTGAAAATAATTCGGTAAAGAATCTTACTTCAATCATTCCGGAGAAAAGGAACTGAAGATCTGGAAGGAGAAATCTTCTTTGTTTATCTTTTCGTTTTTTTTTTATTATTATTTTACTCGATCCACTTTCCATACAAACAAAGTTTTAAAGACAACACTTGAGTGTTTAGCCCACAAAGCTTGTCTTTACGAAATCCTCAAGAGTATCAGCCTGTCACCCCCGCGGTGCCTTACCTGCCTACTGGACTTGCAGGATGTTCAGTGGGCCCGGGAAATAGTCGTGGTGCGCGTAAGCTGGCCCGGACACCCCGGGTTTACCAAAAAAAAAAAAAAAGTTTTAAAGACAACAGAAAATATTAAGAATCATTTTGATTCTATCGATATATAAGGATGTTATTTAATTGCAGCATGTCTTACGTGTGAAGGGTTTTTTTTCTCATTTATTTTCATGGGTTAACTTTCATTGTATTGTTTATTTTTATATTTTAAAAAAAAATTAATTTTTTTAAAAAAATATTTTTTATATATTTTTTCATATCATTTTGATATGCTAATATTAAAAATATTTTTTTAAAAATAAAAAAAAATATTATTTTGATGCATTTCTAAGTGAAAAATACTTTTAAAAACAACTGCTACCACGCTTTTATATACAATTATAATCTACAGAGCATGGTATACATGCTACATTGCTATGAATTTGTGTTTGAGTTGGAAGAATTGAAATAATTGCTTAGGTTGAATTTAGGGTTTATGGTAAATTTAAAGTTTTTTGAATTAATATTAAATCAGTTAAGAATATCATCAATTAGAGTTGATTTGATATATTTGAATATGAGAAAAAAATTAAATTAATTATGAATTAATTATATAAATTAGTTATTCTGTTGTGTTTAATTGATGTTAAGTTTTCGAATTAAGAATTTTGTGTGTATTATTGGAATCAACTAATAATGTAATTAATTACGCTTGATGATTTATGAAAGGAAGCATGAATTCTATAGAATTATGATAAATTACATGTTTCATTGAATTGTTAATAACTTGATGAATTTGATATTTTCTTTGAATTATATTAATTTGTTATGACCTTGGGTTTGAATTAATGTAATAGAGCATAGAAATATAAATTAGATTTTTAATCATGAATTATGTTTAATTTATGAATTTACTTTAACATTAAATTTTAGAAATTTAATTGTATTTGATATGAGTTTTGCCAATTAGTGCTAAGATAATGCAATTTAGTTACAATTACATCAAATTGATAATATTTTAATTTGTTTTTTTTTTAATTTTATCAGAATATATTATAACATATTTATGTTATATCAATATAGTGGTAGTATTGTCCATGATACAAATAATAATATCACATATAATAGCAAAATTACAAGATTACTATTTAATTTTATCAACATTGTCTTTTGTCAAATGTCACTTGCCTTCTGTTATAACTCTCACTAAAATTGAATTGAATAATCCGAAGAAATCATTTGACTCTACGAAGATAGAGAGGTTTCACTTGTCTTACCAAGTCCATTTAACCCATAAGGTATGAATAGTATCCTTAAATTCTTGTTTTCAAACAAACATTGTGCTGCAGTCCCTCCCTTTTAGGCTTTTTATCAAACACTTTTGCATAGTCGAGATCAACAATGAAGATGAAAGCAAATGGAGTAGTTGGCTTACAAATGAGGCAGCCTAGTCCATATTTTTAGCGACTCAAAGATTTTACAAGAGATTTTGTTTTTGATGGTTTTTTAATAAGAGCAGGTCTCTATTAACCCCGATAGGTGTAGTTTAATTGATCAGGTCTAGATTTATTATCTAAAGATTACAAGTTTGAGTCCCACAAGCCTCAGGGTTACTAGAGGCTTACATGAATGTTAACTTCAGGGTCCGTGAAATTAGTCGAGATACGTGCAAGCTGATCCGGACACCAATGTTAATAAAATATATATATATATATAGGTTTGTATTCCACGATTCTACCCAATAATTTTATTTCTTTATTTTGGTTAGCATCAGTTTTTTTCTTCTGATAACACAAGTTTTGATTCTGGAAATGAATTAGACCTTTGTGTATTATTTACAAGGTAGGATGACTAAGTTTGATGAACGTTATGGTGGTGGCTCACTTGACTCACTATTTGATAAATGTTCTCGTGTTGGCTCACTTGACTCACCGAAGGGGCTTCAATTAACGTTACTGCGCTTGGCTTTGTGGGTTACTTCCTATCATGCATGTACTGATATAAACTGACCTCAAGAATATTGTTGGGAAGAAAATTTATCCTAAGAGCTATCTCATATCTAAGATTGTTTAAAGGATACAAGGGAATAAAAATTAGCTAGGCTTATTGGTACAATTGATACGACTGAATTTAAGTTGGTGGTTAGGGTTTTATGTTTGTCATATAGAATGAGAGTTTTTTTTTTAATGGTAATTTTGTTATTTTCAAAGTAATGAGTTTTTTAATCATTAAATTAAATATAATAATAATCTTGTAAATAATTCAATTTTTTTATTGACATTTTTTTGCCATGTAAAATGTTATAAACTTTTAAAGTTTAGGATGCTTTCTATAATTTTCAAAATAATTAAAAAAAATAAATAAAGAGAGTATAAAACGGAGTAGTGCATAGATACTTGGGACACTTTTCCCTTTATTAATGAGTTAAAGTAGTCTCTAGATTTGCTATGATGTACAATTCAATCCTTATTATGGTAATATAATTCCCTTGTCCTCTTAACTAATAACTTAGGAAAGCAAGTCCCTCGCCTGACGCTATTAGGTAAGTTTTTCCAACATTAAAAATGGATATTCAAGTGATAATAATCCGAAACAACTCAAGTAAAATTAACTAAAACATGACTTGGGATATGAGAACGAAAAAACCCACAAAAACAATATTAAGGCCTAATAACCTGATATCAAAGATAAAAATAAAATAAAATAAAATAAAATTCAAAAAAATATAACGCCGAGAAAAAAAACCGAAGTTAGCTTAGGGTAGCTTGACAAACCCACAACCTGCAATATAAAACTAGGTATATATATATATATATATATATATATATATATATATATATATATATATATATATCAAAAGAAGAACCTAGTAAAAAAAAAAACCAAAGTTCAATAAAAAAAAAAAAAACATAAAAAAAACCCCAAGCCAAACAAGATTAACTTTATCAACCCACTCCCGAAATAAGCAAATAGAAAGAAAAGTGAAAAAAAAAATGACAATGAGAATTTAAAAATATATAGCAAAATACCTAAACTACCCTTACATCCATATTTAAGGAAGATTATTATTTTTAGAAGCATTTAAGTATTTGAGTTGTACAAAAAAAGATGAAAAACTTGAAAAGCCCTTGAAACTAAGAAAATATTTTTTTTCTAAGGGTCATTTAGTAATTACATTGTAGATAAAAATGTTAAAAATATCAAATAACCCTCTTCTTTAATGTAATTACTAATAGGTCTCATTAAAAACACCTTCCTACCTTTAAATTCAAGCCTGCCCACCAAAGGTAAATTCAGACATTCACAAAATGAATTCACGATGAATGTTTGATCTCTTTTAATATAAAATACAATGTTTTGCATAAATCATCCATATTCAAATTAATTTATTCACAATAATTATTTTTATGACATTTCTTGACATTTATAACTTAAAACAAATTCATTTACAGACTAAATTATGCCTTCAAGTATATTGCAATGATGGCAATGGTTATGGTTGTTATGGTTTGAGGTATAGCCATAGCCTAACCACTAACCACAATTATAAAATTTTAAAAAGGCATGATCATTAAAATTTGTTAGCATTATACATCCAATTAGTCATTAATTATTTATTTTATTTTGAAAGTAACCAAGATTAATAAATAAATTTAACAATTTTAAATAATCACTCGTTAGCTACAACTACAACTTTGGTAAGAAGCTATTTATAACCTTAATTATTACCATTTATTATAGTTAAACTCAGGCCTAATACAAAAATACCTTAAAAACAACAACCAAACATGTTTACAACATAAAAGTATTCTTTAATTATACTTATCTTATCCATATGTAATAACAACAATTTGGTTATTATAGAATTTATAATCCAAACTAGTCTTCCAGTTAATAATCTTAATTATTAAAAATAAACTATAAATGATTAGGTTTTCATTATGAATTGTAAGTGTATTTAATATAAATTACAATAGTGAAGTGGCAATTTGCTCTTCAATCCCAAATTATTAAGCTTTGTATTGGGGGTAATTTTTTAAAAAGTCATTTCAGAATTCAACGAGAGCAATAAGGTCCTTACATTTATATTTAGCATACTCCATCGCCCTTAAAAGAAAAAATTCATAAACATGGATCTAGGGAATATATCAGGAAGTTAAAAAAAAGGGTTGGACACAAGTGAATAATAGCCGCGGGTTGTGGACTATGGCATTGTTTTTGGTTGAATGCCTCCTACGAAGGCGGCACCCAAAGCATTTCGGTAACCCCTCCATGACTAGGTGGTATATGTGGTCTAGTTATTATACCCAACACAAGTACTAAAAATCTTACTTTTTAGACAATTATAAATTAACCACTTTCATAACTTTATCTAGGCATTTAACCATTTACATCTTATACATCTTTTCATAAATGTCACACACAAAATCATGCACACACTCTCACTCACTCATAAAATTTGGAAGTCTTTCTTTCACTTCCATAATATAAAACCATGTTTTTTCAGCAAGTCAAGAGGTATAATTCATATATTCTGCTATACATAAATCTTACAATGATAACTAACATAACTTTATCAACTAACACAATCATATAAATTCTCATTTAATTCTTTCATTTCCCTTTAATTTACTCATGGTCGGCTGATATAGACGGACGTTGAAGACAATAAAATACAGAAAGAATACAAGAATTTTAATGAGCAAAAAGGGTTGCCAATATGAACTCCAAGTTCACAGGTTTTATTTTGTTTAGAATAACAATGATAAAGTTTGCCTTTTTAGAAGGTTTACAAAGCCTTAAATAAACTAGAAACCCTACCTCAACTAGAAAACCAAAAAAATTGAGATTACAAATGAAGGAAGCATAAAATATGAAAATAACATCCGATGGTGAGATTCTCAAAATCTAAAGATCCGATGGTCGGAATAGTAATTCCATGGAAATTCCAAGAAAAATAGCCTCCAGAAACTCGTGTAAAAATTTGAGCGTGATCCACCGATTGGATTAAAATTTATGGCATTTGAGTTATTAATCTTGTTTGGTGCCACCAAACATCCTCTTGGACCAGGACTTGTCTCATTGGTCCATAGAGGTCTATGTTAGGTCATCCATGCAATCTGTCTATGGTAAATCCTCATCTAATTGTGATAGACTTATACTTGATTGCTCAAAATCATCCATTATCGTAAGTCCAATTGCATTATCAACCTTAGCCTTGTAACCATTTTGTCTTAAACCAATTTCAAGTTCCCCTGAATTTATCCTTTTCTTTTAAATACAAATAGAAAAGAAGAAAAAGGTTAAAAAAATGCTTTAAGATAAAGGACTTGGTTGGCAAGATTAGGTTGAAGAATGATTTACATGCATAAATAAGAGATGTAGGGGTCAAATTGGATCTTTAACTTTTTTTAGAAACTCGATTACACCATTGAAAGACCTAAATATAAAAGGCAGTGCAAATTAAAGTTTAACTTAAAAAATTGAATGAATTTGCATAAAAATTAAGTCTGATAATTTTAATTAAAGGTTTAATCAAGCTTATAAATTAGTTTAGGCCAAAATTAAAAGAATTAATTAAGTGCAAGGAGTTAATTGGTGAAAAATTAAGTTTGTAAGCTTAATTGATAAAATTGGAGTTTTGGAGGACTAGTTTTAGTTTTTACAAGCTTAATTGATTGAAATCAAGGGTGAGATTACAATAAAATCAAAGTTCAAGGGTCAATTAAGAGCCAAATTAAAGAATCTAAAAAAGGGACCAAGATGCAAAAAGCATGAAAGTTTGGGAACTTCAATCAATCAAAATCAGGGGTTGATTTGAAAAAAATTAAAAGTTTGATGACTGATAGGGGTCAAATTGAACAAATTAAAAACCAAGAACAAATTTGAAAAAGACACTGAAATTAGAGGAGGGAAATCAAAGTTTTCAGGGGTGTGATTGCAACAATTAAGAAGTTTCAGGGCTAATGAGGATGCATATGCCAGAATTAAAACAATAGGAATCAAATTGAAGTTTGCAAAATCCAAATTAGAAAACTGTAATTTCTAAGTTTTAATCTAAACGACATGTCACTCATATTTAATAAAAAGAATGAGTGACATGTGGTCTAGTCCTTGTTTGTCATTGCTTTCAAACAAGAAGGCTAATCAGGTTGTCACCTTCAAACAAAATAACATAACATCTCCAACCACCTCAGAGACTCAAACCACCACCAATGAAGTAAGAAACACCTCATCTATAAGTATCAGCTTTTAAGTTGATCGAGAGCTCCCTTTCATGGTAGATATACATTCTCTCTTTAAGGATCAACCACTTTTGTCCCATGTTTACATCCAGTTTGTCATGATGATCTCTTCAAAGTACCATCTTATTTAGCCATGATTAAAGAAGAAAACCACCATGATTGTTTAAACTTCATGGCTACCTTCTCTTCATAGGTTTAAGCTCATTAAATGAAAAAATAAACTAGAATACATATTTTTATGGAGGTTAAAGGAGAGAATAAACAAGAATCTTCTCCAACATACTCTTGGAAAAACCACCATGGTTTTGCCATTTTTGGCTTGGTTCAGCTTATAAAAGGTTGTTCTTGAGTATACCAAAAGGAAAGATTTGGAAAAAAAAAATTACAAAGAAAATCATAAAGAAAAAAAGAAAGAAAATACAAAAACTCAATAAAATACTTAGAATATAAAGAAAAGAAAGATAACAAAGATTGTGTTTTAAAAATGAAGGAGGAAATCTAGATCAATTTGAGATTGAAAAGAAGCTGAAAATCAAGGGAAAGAAGCAAATAATCCAAAGAAGGAATCAACTTTCTCATTGCTAGGTAAACCTTCAAACTTTGATAAGAGGGTGGAACTCAATGAGCACACCTCCTCCCTCTTTATTTTTGTCTTTTAAATTATTGTTTATTATGCATTCTTTAAAGTCATTTATTACCTTTAAGACCATGCTTATTATTTGGAATGTTTAAACATGCTTTAATTATAGCTTGTATATGCTTAAGTTTTGTATATTGCCTTATTTTGATGTGTTATAATATGATTATAGAATGAAAAATATTAGTATAGAATGTTGTTTTTGCATGCTTTGAAGTTAGGACAATATATTTTAGGTTTTCGATAATGTTGTGGTTTAGTTTGCTGAAGTTATAAGCATGTTGTTTAAGATTCAATATAATATTTATGATTGATGGAGTAACATTTATGCATAGAGAGATGCCTTTTTTTGCTTATTGTCATTATGGTTCTTGCTTATTGTTTTTTCCTTTAATCTTTTGTTTCTTATTATTTTAATGATTCCAACAATTCATAGTAAGCATGTTTAAGCTTAGGTTGCTAGGTTTAGGCTGCTTTTTTTAGTTTTATTTTATTTTTTTATGGGTTTAGACCTTTTGTTAGGTTTTTGGGTTTGCTAACTTTTCTAGGTTACCATTCATCCATTGAACTTTGTCTTAGGTCGTTGTTTTCTAAGTCATTTTGATCGATTAACAATTTTTGTATGTGTCCATGTATGTTGATTTTTAATCTAAGACTTTTATGACTTAAAAATACTGATTTAAAAGTTTTTTTATCTTTTTTTTTTTTGCATAGAATCAAATAATCGTGATATTTGTTTGGTTATCATGATGATTCAACCTTAGATTTTTGTTTGAATAGTGTGTTTACATGTCTCTATGCCTTCATTTCGATTCGATCTAACCTATTTTGTAATCTTTGTTCAAGTTCTTACTGTTCTTGAGCAAATTCAAATGTTTTTTTTTCCTTTGATCTTTGTTTTCTTCTTTTTTTGGTTTCAGGTTGTGTTTATAGGCTTGGGTCTTTGGTCTAGGAAGCCCAACCCATGTGGTTAGGCTTAACCTATTTTTTAATAAAGCAATGTTTGGCATGACCAATTTTTATCAAAGAAAAAACACAATGTTTTGTCCTTAAATTGCATCTATCAAACGCAGTCTTAAAGTATTTTTTAAAGCCTTTAACTCTTTTGTTAAGAGCGTGTTTGCTAAACACGCCTTACTAATTTTCCAACAATGCTTATATTCTTATTTTTTGTGCTTTTGCCAAACAAACCGTAAAACAATTTCTAAAAGTTCTAAAAAGATTCAGGGATCATTTTAAAATTATTTATGGGTTTCTCGCATCTTTTTCCAACCATTTCACTTAAATATCGGGGTCGTAGACTTTTACTGTAAGATACTAACTGAGTATTAAAACTACATGTTTTCCTCCAATATTTCAAAAAAATCCATTTTTTTAAATTATCATTTCAAAAATACAAAAATATATTTTATTTTGTGTGCATGTTGCCAAATTATAAAATTTCCATGCATATTTCATAAAAAATATATAAATTGCATTTGATCATACTTTGAAAAAAAAAAAATCTTTAATAGGTATCATAACAAGTTTGCGATTATGCATTAGAATTTGACCAAAATTTCAAATAAAAAACTTTTTTTATTATTTATTTAGGCTTTAGGATTGTTAGGTTTTAACCTGATGAGAAAAAAAATCTCATCACTAAGAAGGATTTTTTTTTTAACCTTACACAATTTTTGTTTTGGATTTTAGAATAATTAGGTTTTAACTTGATGAGATAAGTATATCCTTACCAAAAAGGATTTTTTTAAAAAAACCTTAGACTGACTAAAAAATAAAAACATGACTTTGAACCTTCAACAATGTAGCTTATCATAGATAAAGTGCACTGGGGGTAATATGTCTTTTTCTTGCACAACCAGTCTATTTATTCAGACTTTTGTAGACCATTAACTTTTATTGTGACTATAATATTAGGTGACGATTCATGAATCTTTTCAAATCATAATTTTATGATTTATCCCAATACATTCAAAACTCCTTCAATCCAAAAAGCATGAGCACACCCCCTCCCCGCCATCCAACGCTCTACACAGCATGACACATTTCATAATTATTTTTCTTCCATTTTTAATCCAATTCCACTACTTTTATTCTATGTAATTTCACCCTTTACACAACTCAACACTTTCTCCATTAACTTTGAAAAACATCCTTACAAAAATCATATAACACCCATTACAATTCTAAACCAAATATCTCTCCCACAACATTCATGCAACACATACACATCAAAATAAATTTCCATTTCTTAAAATTAAGCTCAACTCATAACTTCCCCTACATGTTTCTCATGGCCAGCCCTAGAGCTTGTAATCATCCCTTAGTTTTATGAAGGGACCAAATAAGCTCTAGGCAATAGCGAAATACATTCCAAAACATCTAAAATTTGGTCAATATTGATTTTTATAAAAATACAACAACACAAGTTCATGAAATAGAAGTTTAAAGTGACCATTACAATTCGCAAATTTTTTATCTACTACCAGAATATTTTTTAGGTCAGAGCATGGGATTCCGGGCATCGGTGCATGTAGCTAAACCAAAAAACATGAAAAAAAATAAAATAAGAAGAGAAGATGGTGGTCGGTCGGCGGTAGGTGTCCTTCTTCCTTCGTAAAAAATACCTTATTTTGCAGAATAATTGATTTTTTTTTCTCGTTGACCTGTCATCATCATTCATTTAATTCGCCACCGACTCATCACTCACATCAATAAAGAAAAAAAATATTTTGCATCCAACCATGGCTGTAGCAGATGGAATGAACACATGAAAAAATCTTATATTTTAATTTATAGGATCTTAAATAGACTAATAAATCCATCTGCAGGTATCCAAAAACATTATTTTCATATCCACTCCCCACCTAATATCGGTTGACATGTTGTATGCCTGAGTTGTTACCTACAGTTCCAGCTTAATTAATCACTTTACTTGTGGCTTGATAAATTTTATCTTACCATATATGCCTCTGCCCGCACTTTTAGTTTTGCTCTTCCTCCCCGCCATACCTAAAATACTTGTCAAAACTTCCTCTCTCTTTTCTCTCTCTCAAACTTGATATGGATAACAGCAATGAAATAACTCATGATTTTTCACCCTTCTTCAAAGTTTACAAAGATGGCAGAATAGAGAGGTCTCTGGTCCTGGACGATCTTCCTGCTGGCCGGGACCCGGAAACTGGGGTCCTTTCCAAAGATGTTGTGATCTCACCAGACAGTGGCGTCAAGGCCAGAATTTTTATCCCAGAAATTGTGGGGTCAGATCAAAAGTTGCCCCTCCTAGTCCACTATCATGGTGGTGGCTTTTGTGTTGGATCAGCGTTTCACATTCTAACAAAAAACGTTCTCGCTCCAATAGTGAGCCAAGGCAACGTTATTGCCATCTCTATCGACTACAGATTGGCCCCTGAACACCTCCTCCCGATTGCTTACAATGATTCATGGGATGGGCTGGAGTGGATTGCTGGTCATTCTAACGGGCTCGGACCCGAGCCATGGCTCAACAACCATGTGGATTTCGGGAAGGTTTTCTTAACGGGCGAGAGTGCTGGGGCAAATATAGCTCATTACTTAGCGGTTCAAGTAGGCGCTAATGGCTGGGCGGGCTTGAAACTTGCCGGTGTGATCATCGTGCACCCGTTCTTCGGGTATAAAAAGGTAGATGAAATGCACAAATATTTGTGTCCTACAAGTTCCGGGGGCGATGACGACCCAAGACTGAATCCAGCGGTGGATCCCAACTTGTCAAAAATGGGATGCGAGAAAGCCCTCGTTTGTGTGGCGGAGAAAGATTTCTTGAGGGATAGAGGGGAGGCTTATTACAAGACCTTGGCTACGAGTGGGTGGCCTGGAAAAGTGGAGTTTTATGAGACCAAAGGAGAGGATCATTGCTTTAACGCGTTCAAACAGTGTGGAGAGACAGATGCCCTAAACAAGAAGGTCGTTGATTTCGTGACTGTGGAGTGAGTAATAGTAATTTATGGCCCTACAAAACGGAACCGTTTCTTATACAAGCGTTTTGAATAATTATTGCACGTTCACATGTCTTGCTGGAAGTATATGTTATTTCACTTGAAGCATTTACAATTTGATGCTTTGTTTGGGAGTTGGTTTCTTACAATTTTTTTATTTTTTTTTTGTCATTGGTACTGACTCGAACACTTGCCAGTGGAGTTTTTCATCTCGTGACAAAAATGTTCCCCGCGAGAACAATAACTTATTTATAGAAAAATAATTAAATTGGAAAAGATGGGCTGTCCGCTCTCTGGTCAGAATGCTAAAAAAAGTAACCGTCTTTTCTAATTATATATAAAGGGACATAATCCATATAAAATAGTAATTTTTCATTATTGAAAGAACATAGTTCTTTTTTTCTTTTCTCTCATCTCAACTCTCTATATTAACTTGACAAGATTTACAAAGACATTCGTACTGTGGATTATTACTTTGGTTCTAGTAATTGAAGTGGTACTGAAATAATTGATCCAGGAATTAAAAAGTGAATTCTCACAAGTAAGTTTTCCATTTCCGATCTACATGTAATATTAATAATAAAGACTAATAATTACTCTATTAGTAATTTTTTACAATGCATTTCTTATTTTAAATTTACTAAAACCAATTATTCAAAGGATGTTTAAGCATGCATTAAAATTTAGACACAAATTAGATATCTTGACTCCGCCAATGCATTTTATAATACATGCTGGTTAAACTCTTAAATAGATGTTTTTTTAAAAAAAAAATTATTGAAATAATTTTTTATTTTTTAAAAATTATTTTTGATATTATTATATTAAAATGATATAAAAAAAACACATAAAAAATTGAAGCTAAGAATAAAATAAATATTTTTTTTAACTAAAATAAAAGGTTTAGTTGAGTTTCATAGACTGTCTCATTAAACAAAATCATCAAAAAACAAGAATGTCCATATGCATAAAAAAAAAATTATCTAAAAAACTGAACCAACATCCAAAGATGTTATATATATTTTTTTAATACTGAGACGATAAAATACTGAATTGACCTGTGTTTTATAGCTTAACCTATCAAACTCATAATCCAAGTCATGGATCCCAATGTGTTTATTTTTTTTTACTATTTTTCCTTAATTATATAGTACACGTGTTGAGTGATAGACCTAACTTTGTTTAAAAACTTTATTGAATGATGTAATTGGGAAGAAGAAAAAAAAGTAAGTGAGAAACATAAACAAAGGTGGAAAAAACCAAATGAAAAAACAAAAAAAAAAAAATTAAAAACCTAAGGGTGCAGGCATGGTCACCACAAAAGCTTGGGCTTGTTATTTTTTTGTAGGGACATACGACATATCATTCATTGCATCTCATTTTAAAAAATAGCAGGCGACTTGTCGTCTATTGTCACAAATTTCAGAGAAGACTTACCTACAGCAAAGGGAGAAGGTGAGCACGTGTATGGTCAAAGATTGGACAAGAAGTACTTACGTGGAAGGATGAGATAATGAAGCCCCTGCGGCTGACAGCTGGCAAGGGATTAAATTCAAAGGCAACGACACCGTTTTAAGAGAGGAGATAGAGTCCAAATACAATTTAGATTAATAACACAGCTGGCAAGTCTATCAAATTAATCAAAAATCTCAACTAACCAAGAATTAGAATAAAAGGGGGAGGAAGGGCTGTAGAGAGGCAAAAAATTGCTGTAAAGCAAATCTCATTCACCCTGGAGGCTCGGGCTACCTCGAAACTGTCCAGAAAATTAGTTAGGGTTTATCAACATTGTATTGTTCTTTCAATTCAGTTTCTTTAAAGTTATTTATCTTTAATTGTTATTTCATTTTCCCAACTTTACCTGTAAGCTTGGGTTCAAGAAAAACTATAATAAAATTCCAGTAGTTTTCCCTTAAATTACAAAGTTCATTACAAGTGGTTTTAGAGTCTCAATTCTCAGATGGCTGAAGGAACAAGAGTTTCACAGTTGATAGAAACTGTGTTAGGAATGAAACAACAACATGAGACACAGTAACAAAACCAACAGAATCAAAAGCAAATATTAGAAGAAATAGTGCAGCAATTGAGAAAAATGTCTGCCAGGATAGATAAGATGACTAAGGCCCAAGGGAAAAGGCATGAAGTAGCACCACAAGAAGGAATTCAACAGGTTCAGCTCAAGTCAATCCGGTAAGATTTTCCCCGGTTTAATGGAGATGATCCTATTGGTTGGTATACAAGGCTAATCAATTCTTTAACTTTCATAACACTCCAACTCAACACAAGTTGTTTATAGCCAGTTTTCGCATGGAAGGAAAGACCATAACATGGTATCAAGAACTAAAAGAGACCGGAATTCTCACCAGTTGAAGGCTTTCGTTAAGGCCTTTCAAATTCATTTTGGAACATCATCTTATGATGACCCCATGGAAGCCCTTATAAGTATCAAACAAACATCAAAAGTAGAGCTCTACAAAACCCAATTCAAGATGCTTTCAAACCGGGTCAGAGAGTTGTCTGACTCTCACAAGCTTAGCTGTTTCTTAGGAGGACTGAAGGAGGAGATAAAAATGGGAGTCAGGATGCTAAACCCCTAGAATTTAGTGGCTACTTATAGACTAGCAAGGATGCAGGAGGAAAATCTAACAATTATGAGAAAATCCTGGAGGCCTAGTGCTATGAGGTTTCAAGGACGAAACCAAACACCAACTTAGCCCAGGGCTAAAAATAAACCAGTCCTGATACAAAGACTCACTCCAGCACAGATGAAGGAAAAAAGAGACAAGGGTTTTGCTTTTAAATGTGACAGTAAGTGGGGACCTGGCCATAGATGTAGAGGACCAAAGATATTCTTGATACAGGAAGCAGAGGAGGAGATGAAGGAGAAAAATTATCCCTAAAGATCTAATTGAATTGGGGGAACCTCAGGAAGAAGGCAAGAAGGGAATCGACATATCCCTTTATACAATCATAGGGAGTCCCAATCCTAAAACTATGAGGGTGGAAATTAAGCTAAGTGGCCATAATTTCATGGCCTTAATTGATACAGGAAGTATAATTTCATACATCCAAAGGCAACAAGAAGGGTAGGGATGAAATTTTTAAAACACAAGCCTATTGGGGTCAATATTGTAGATGGCTCCAGGCTGTAGAGTGAGGGGAGCTGCTCAGATATCAAACTGATGATTCAAGAAGATCAGTTTGTCACTTAGGCTTATGTCATTCAGCTGGGAGGATGCGATATGGTGTTAGGAATTCAGTGGCTTAAAAGTCTAGGGCCCATTCTTTGGGACTTATCAACCTTAAAAATGGAATTCTAAAAGGAGGGGAAGAGGGTTTTGATCTATGGAATGGGAGTGGAGAAATCAAAAGTAGATTGCAGCCCAACCTTTTTACAAGAATTGAGAAGAGTTGAGGAAGGCCTGATTTTGCAAATCTGGAAGTTGGGATTAGTCTAGAATGAAGTTTCGAAATAGATTGAGAATCTGTTGCTAGAATTCGTGGAAGTTTTTTAAGAGCCAAAAGGAATTTCACCCAGTAGATCACATGATACCTCTATGGTATTGAAGAAGGGTATCTTCCCAATAAGTGTACATCCTTACAGGTACCCCTATTACCAGAAATCTGAGATAGAAAAACTTATTAAAGAGTTGTTGGCAATGGGTACCATAAAAACCAGTCAAAGCCCTTTTTCATCGACAGTCCTACTAGTTAGGAAGGCTGATGAGTCATAAAGAATGTGTGATGACTATCGTGCCCTCAACAAGGAAACTATGAAAGAAAAATTTCCCATACCAATTGTGGAAGAACTACTAGATAAGCTTCGTGGTTCTCAGATTTTTTCCAAGCTAGACCTTAGGTCAGGCTTTCACTAGATCAGAATGAAGGAAAAAGATGTCCCCAAAACAGCCTTTAGGACTTATGAAGGGCATTATGAATTTTTGGTGATGCTTTTCGGCCTTACAAATGCCCCTTCCACCTTTCAAGGTTTGATGAATGACATTTTTCAACCCTATCTCAGAAAATTTATGCTGGTTTTCTTCGACGACATTCTATTCTACAATCATAATATGGAAGAGCATGAGAGACATCTAAGGATGGTATTTGAGACTCTGGTATGGCATAAGTTATTTGCCAAATAGTCTAAATATAAATCTACAAGTAGTGAAATTGAATATTTGGGGCATATCGTATCAGGTCAGGGAGTGCATGTTGACCCTAGCAAAGTGGAGTCAATGATCAAGTGGCCTAAGCCAAACACACTTAAATCACTAAAGGGGTTTTTTAGGGTTAACAGGCTACTACCGTAGATTCATCAGAGGTTATGCGGTAATTGTTGGCCCATTGACTAGACTATTGAAAAAGGGGTCTTTCAAATGGGATTCGAAAGCAGAACAAGTCTTTAAACAATTAAAATAGGTCGTATCAACCCCTTCAGTCCTAGCACTACCATATTTCAACCAAAGTTTTATAGTGGAGTGTGATGCCTCAGGTATAAGATTCGGTGTTGTGCAAATACAAGGAGGCAGACCCATTTCTTATTTTATCAAAAGTCTAAAGGGGAGGGAACTATCACTATCCACTTATGAGAAGAAATTCTTGGCACTAGTCACTGTTGTTCAGAAGTAGAGGCCTTACCTTTTGCGCCCAGCCTTTAAGGTTAAGACGGATCAATAGAGCCTCAAGTATTTATTGGAGCAGCGGGTTGGAACATCCACATAGCAAAAATGGTTATCTAAACTGATTGGATATGACTTTGTGGTTAAGTTTCGAGCAAGAAAGGAGAACCTAGTAGCTGATGTACTTTTAAGACATGAGGACACCATAGAAAAAGGTACACTATGGGTTATCTCTTCCCCAATTGTCAACTGGGCTAATCAATTAAAAGATAGTTATACAACTGATCCAGAAATTCAAGCTATCATGCAACAACTAGACCAAGAAAACATAGGTTCCTTGAAATATCATCTTAGAGGAGGGATACTATACTACAAACAGAGAGTCTACATAAGTCAATCTAGCCCTATAAAAACTATCATCCGGAATTATATTCATGATAGCCTATCTTTAGGGCACACGGGTTTTGAGAGAACACTAAAAAGGGCAAGGAGAGATTTCTTTTGGGTAGAGATGAAATCAGATATATAAACCTGTATAAAACAGTGTGAAGTCTGTCAAAGATCAAAAGGAGAAAACACAAAACCCTCAGGACTTTTACAGCCTTTACCTATACCCACCAGACCATGGTCATCCATATCTAGGATTTTATAAAGGGGCTACTAAAATCTAATCAATACTCGGTAATTATGATTGTCGCACCCGACATCGCGGCGACCCTAAAAATAATTTCTCTTAAATTATTTATGGAAAAAGAACAGATTTCTGGCATCCGGTTCTTTTAGGAAAAAAGTCTTGTTTGAGGAGTCGTCACCTAGTATTATGGTCACTAGGAACCCTAACTGGTCAACATAGATTCTATGGCTCGGGATTGGTTACATAAAAGGAATGATATTATCACCCCTTAAACATTCTGCCTAAGGCAGACTGCATTGTTGGTTTTGTCTTAAATTGCTAAATATGTATTAGTTTATGCTATGAAAATTTGCTTATAATATTCCTGACTCTGGCGCCAGTGAATACATAACTACGAATATTTCCAACTCTGGCGTTGGTAAATATTACGTAGCTATAAAATAAATTAAATCAATATTTTATTTTATTCCTGACTCTGGCGCAAGTGAATAAATAAATAATAATAAATTTATTATTTATTGAATGCAAATATTTTCTATTTTTCTAGCTAAATAAAATAAAATACAACGAATAAAAATAATATAAATTTAAATCGGTATTTTTATTCCTGACTCTGGCGCTAGTGAATAAACCACTAAATTTACATTATTTTTATTCATGCATACATATTTTTTTATTTTTTTATTTTCTGTTTTTTATTTTTTTTATTTTTTTGGGGCTGGGCCGAGCTCAGCCCATAGGGGCTGGGCTGGGCCCAGTCAGCCCGGCCACTGGCCCAAGCCAGTGGCCTGGCTGACCTGAGCAACACCGTGCGTTAACGCACGCGTGTTGCTACACTGTGCAAGTGAATTAAAATTCACTTGCACAGTGTAAATGCTAATTAGCTGCAACGAAATGAAGATGAGAGAAGCCACTTACCTGGTCTGCTGGAGGCGAACGCGTGCGGCTGCTGATCAACCTGCCTCTTTCTTGCTTTCCCTGCCTCCAGTCTTTTTTGCTTCTCTTGTTCTCCTTGTCTCTCTCAATGTCTGCCTGGTGCTGGAGATTGATGACGAAGACAATGATGTGTTGATTGGCCAAAGCTAACCTCTCTCCTTCTCTGTTTTTGTCTCTGCTGTATGCTCTTGTGGTTTTTTGTTCGTTCCTTCTCAAGAAATAACAACAATGGTTGCTGAAATTGGAGCCACCGAAGAAGAGGTCGAGAACGTACCCTCTTGTTTTTTCACTGTCTTCGCTCTTTTTCCCCTGTCCGTCTGTGTCTGTCTGGGCTCCTCCTGCTTCTTCTTATTTTTTCGTCTCTGTTTTCCAACCTCGGTCCCCCTGGTTTCGGTTTTTTTCTCAGTTTTTCTTCTTTTTTTTTTTCTCTGGTTTCAGTCCAAAAATCCCCACTGGTTCCCTCTCTACTGTGTTTGCTGTTTTAGGCTGATATTGGTGAGGGAAAGGTTTACTTCTGGTGTGTGGTGTGGGGTTCTAAAAAAGCTTAAAAATTCGGCTGGTATATGTGTGTTTCTCTCTTCTGGTTTTCGTTCGTCCCTCTCTCTCTCTGACTCTCCAACCAGCCCCTGCTCTTTGGTGCAGCTCGGTTTATATAGAACTTGGTGGGTTGGTAACGGATGGTAGGCTGAGGATCGGCCACCATTAAGGAGCTCATAACTGAGGCCAACGGACGACGATTACTGCTGCAATGTTTCTTCCTCCATTACTGCAGCAACAGTCACTGCTTAAAGGAGAAGATGAACAGTCGATAGCGTCTTCAAAACGACGCCGTTTGGAGATAAAAATCGGCCATTTTACGTTTTGACCCATGTAGTTTTAAAAATCTTGTAATTAAGCCCTTGGTTTAAACTGTAATTGGCCCCTGCATTTGCGCGTCATTTTCAATGTAATCCTTGGATTTTAATTTCGCAATTTGGACCCCAAATGTTAATATTTCTTCAATTAAGTCCCTGATTTCATTAATTCAATTAAATCCAAGTTCAATTAAGTCTCAAAACTTATCAATTCTCCAATTAAACCCTTAATTGGATTAATTAAATTAATTCCAAGCTTAATTAAGTCTCAAAACTTATCAATTCTCCAATTAAACCCTTAATTGGATTAAAATTAAATTAATTCCAAGAAACTCTTGATGGATTAATTAATTAATTTAAGCTATTTTAATTAAATTAATTATGTTGCCCTTAACCCAAATTTTAATTCATTCTTCATTTATTTCATTCAAACAAGAATCCTACTTTTATTAACAAGTTTTGGGGAGAGTTATTCCAAATTCAAGGGGTTGACCTGCTGATGTCTATAGCATACCACCCCTAAACCAATGGTCAGACAAAGGCAACCAAGAAAACATTGAAAGGGTATTTGAGATGCTATGTAGGTGATAACCCGAAGGGCTAGTCTAATTGGCTGACAATGGCCGAATATTGTTACAATATCAGCTACCACACATCCCTCAAAACTACCCCATTTGAAGCAACCTACGGCTACCCACCCCCAAGCCTCATAGATAATACTCCTGGGTTAACAAAAAATTAAGCAGCAGAGGAACAATTACAACATAGGACAGAATAGATTGCAGAAATTAAACACAACTTAGCTCGAGCTTAGGAGAGACAAAAGAAATAAGTAGAAAAAGGCAGAAAAGAGATCCAGTTCAAAAGGGGGAATGAGTTTACCTGCGGCTCCAGCCATTCAGACAGTCCAACATGCCAAGAAATAAAAATGGAAAGTTAGCTTATAAATACTTCGGGCCGTTCAAAATCTTAAAAAAGGTGGGAGAAGTGGCTTACCAGTTAGATCTTCCCAAGGAAGCTCGAATCCACAGCACGTTCCACGTTTCGCTGTTGAAGAAATGGGTTGGAAAAGGAACCGTTCCTGAACCGAAACTACCCACTCTTGAACCCAAGCTAAATTCACAACCAGAACTGGTAAAGATATTGGACCAAAGAAGTCAAATCTCAAGGAGGAAAACGAGGGAAGAAGTGCTGTTAAGATGGGAAGGACAACCTAAAGAAGATGTCGTGTGGGTCGAAGAAGAATGGTTAAAAGGTTCTTACCCTCACCTTGAGGGCAAGGTTTTTTTAAGGAAGAGGGAGTTGTAACAGTCCAGCAGCACAACAAGAACCATTCTCAAACTGAAGTCGGGGAGAAAAGAAGGAGGCGGGTTGGAAAAGACTTACCTGTAGTAAAGGGAGAAGGTGAGGACGTGTATGGTCAAAGATTGGACAAGAAGTACTTACGTGGAAGGCTGAGATAATGAAGCCCCTGCGGCTGACAGTTAGCAAGGGATTAAATTCAAAGGCAACGACACCGTTTTAAGAGAGGAGATAGAGTCCAAATACAATTCAGATTAATAACACAGCTGGCGAGTCTATCATATTAATAAAAAATCTCAACTAACCGAGAATTAGAATAAAAAGAGGAGGAAGGGCTGTAGAGAGGCAGGAAATTGCTTTAAAGCAAATCTCATTCACCTAGGAGGCCTAAGCTACCTTGAAACTGCCCAGAAAATTAGTTAGGGTTTATCAACATTGCATTGTTCTTTCAATTCAGTTTCTTTAAAGTTAATTATCTTTAATTGTTATTTCAATTTTCCCAACTTTTACCTGTAAGCTTAGGTTCAAGAAAAGCTATAATAAAATTCCAGTATTTTTTTTCTTAAATTACAAAGTTCATAATAGATATACCCTAGGGACCTCGAAAAAAAATCATTTTTGGTCACAAATCACAATTTTATCAGTTAAAAAATAAAAATTTAACCCGAATCAAAATAAAATTTTGCAACTCAATCTATTTTTTTAGGCAAGATTAACGGGAAAAAGACTTAAATGGAACTCTCTAAAGCAAATGGAGCTCATTGACTCCAAGAACAACATGTTTTGTTGTTGAAAAGTGAGCGTTTGTTAACTTTCTCTCTTCTTTATCATAATACAATGACTTGCTCTCTTGTTTTTCAAAATCAAGGACTCGAATAAAAGAAAAATGAAGTTTTGAATCTAACCATGTAATTCCAAAACTAAAGAGATCAAAAATAATTTTTGACAAAACTCGAAGTCAAAAAATTTGAAAAAGGTGCCAACACATTGATTTTTATTTTTAAGAAAGACCTCTAAATTTTAACTCATATAATTTGGGTCATATCACTTTCAATCATTTTCATACAATAAAAATGGATTATTTTTTGTGAAACCGAGCACAAACAAAATAGCAACATGATTTTTTGTGATGGAGATTACCATAAGAAATAGAATAATGTAAATTATCAAACTTCAAGTCCTAGTCCTAATGAACACAACATTAAAGGATTGAATTGAGAAAAAACAAAAAATAATAATTGAAGATTGCAAAAAAATAAAAAAAAGGCTAGAATTGACTCTTTTTTCATAGAAAATAAAAGAAAAGGTATTTTTCCTTTCACTTCCTTCAATTAAAGTTCCCTCACTTTTAATTTCTAGCAAGCAATCAAAACAAATCTTATTTTTATGAAACTAGTACCAACCTCGAGAATGAGATGCTTTCTAAGATTTTGATAACTATATAAAAGACAATAAAAATAAATTAGCAATTTAAAATTTTAATCAACATAATAACTTGGACTTGAAGTTTGATAATTTACCTTATTCTATATGGGATTTTTATGCTGGTTAGTTCAATGTATATATCTTATAACAAATACCTACATATTAGTTTTAAGTATCTCTTATACCTCTTAACTTATGAGAACAACTCCTTCTTTTCATAAAGAGCATCGAAGATGAACATTTTAGAAACAATGCTTTGATGCAATAGAAATCTCATAATTATAACAACTTTATAATTTTCTTTACAAAGTATTTTTATCCCATGAACTTTATCTTTACTCTAGATTTATTAATCTAATATTATATGAATATTAAAGATGAATGAAGCATTTATTAATAATAAATATGTATTTACATAAATATAATTATGTCATGTGCAACCAACCGATTAGCTATAGAGCATATTAAATTAACACTTATGACTTAGGTTACTGATTTGAAAGATTAATTTAAATTGAAGCAGGTTGATACATATATGTTGTCTATAAATATTAGTGCCCAACAAGTTTAGGCCCATATGATGACCTAAAATTGAACCCAATTTCTTGGGAATGTTTGAGAATATAGTAGCAGTTGTTTTTTAAAGTGTTTTTTTCTCAAAAATACATCAAAATAATATATTTTTTTATTTTTAAAAAATTATTTATGACATCATCATATTAAAATAATCTGAAAAAAATATATATTAATTTTAAATAAATAAATAACTTAAATTTTTTTTAAAAATATTTTTAAAATACTAAAATAAACATGACGTAATTGGCAAGGATGGCTTACAATGACACTACGAGGAAATGCGGGAGGAGTGGCACGGTGGGATTTTAGGAAACTAATGCCTTGTTTGTTTCTAGGAATTTATTTTCCTGGAAACCACTTTCTCCACTTTCTCATGTTTGGCAAGCATTTGGAAAATTGATCAAAGGAAACTCAATTCCAGTCAATAGAAAAATTAAAACCTTAAAGGAGGTAAGGAAAACACTTTCCTTTTCTTTACTAACAAAAACTGCTGTCTATCTCAAAAAACCAAATCCCTAAATTCTCTTTCTCTCCCAAATAAGTTACGCAGTTGCAAGCATCTCATTTTCAGATAAGAGACTTTTGGGTACCATTAAATAGGAGCTTGCTCACTCCAGATCTGAAACGAGGTGATACTAAACCACTTTTGCTACTTCATAAATACCCATGGGTGTGCGCGTAGCCATGGTGAGTTGCGCAGGCTATGGGTCTGCATGTGCTAGGAGATGTGGTTGCCTTGATCTTTTTGGTCTTGGGGTGAAGGGAGCTCCTATGGACTTCCTAGCAGCCTTCATTACTCTTGCTAGAATGCAAATTGCTTTATTTCATTTTAGCTGTCTTTCGCTTTTTCTGGGATCATTGGATCAAGGAATATATAGCAGCAATTAAAAGTAAATTGATAATTCTTCACAAAATCTTCCACGCAATATTGGGTATCCGTGGTCGCTGTTGCATGAAATGCTTTATTTCTCTCTCTCTCTCTGTTTTTTTTTTTGGATGGACCAGATATCAAGATGATTTCAAGTCTTTTACTTGGATGAGCCTTGGAGGACGGTGGACCAGCTGGTGGTTTTTGTGGATAGCGGCGAGCTTTAAGAATATATCATCAATTCGCGGGAGATGAGAACAATAATTAGGGAACATTTTGTTAAACATCCTTTTCAATTGCAGATTTAGCTCTATGGACTCTTGTTTTCTCCTGAAAGATATTTTTCTCACAGAGATAAGTGGTGTGTGTGTGAAAAAAGAAATGCAAAAAACATATTTTTATTTCTCTTGGGTCAATCTGTTTTTTTCTTTTAATGGCAAACCTTGTATGTATATTTTGATGATACATGAAAAATGTGTACATATTTATAAAATATTTATATTAAATATTTTAGATATTTTCTAGATATATTTTGTGATATTTATCTTTAAAAAATCTATAAAAAATTATCTTTTTTATAAACATAAAAGAGCTAAAGTTTATCATAGACTTCAAATCTAACACAATAAAAATTTAATACAAGATTTAAATAAAAATTAAAAAATATTTTAAGTCAAGAAAATACTTATTCTCTCCATCACTTCTACAAAATTATATTAATTTAAGCTTCTCGGTGGTGTGTTGTGTCCATCAAATCTTTTAAGACCAATTTTATCAGTCCATAAAAGGTGCCTTTGATCTTTCTATTTAAGATATTTTTCACTCTCTTCCATTAGTGTTGCCATGGAGAAAAAATAAAAAAGTCAGTTAATTGTTGTTTCTCACAATCTCTTTATGAATTTTGTTTTCTTTACATGGTATTTTTTTCTTTTTTATTTATAGATTTTGTCTTCCTTACATGGTTTCTTGTTTATATTGTATTTTTCTTACAGCTACTCTAAACTCGTTAAGTTAGTAAAAAAATTAATCAATGGATTTTGATTCTCCCACCAGCAAAACAATCGTAGATATTGTTTTAAAGTGCTATTAATAACAGACTGATTTTGAATTTGACTGACTTAGAATTAAAATCGGCCAAGTTTAAGAAAAAATTAAAAAAATTAAAAACTTAAGTAATATTTATGCAGGATTATGTTTGATGTTAGATATTTATATTTATATCTTAATGTTTATTTGATATATATATATTAAATGGATATTAAAGAGATAATTGTCTTTACCCGTACAAAAAAAAATATTTATCCAAAAAACCCATAAAAATATTTTTGTATGTATTTATCTTTTAAAAAATTCTTTATACTAAAAAAAAACCCCAAATAATAAAAAAAATTCATCATTATACTTTTTAGATTTCATTTTTTTTATTGTAAGTAATTAAATATTTTATATATATATTAGTTAAACTTGAAAAAAAAATTAATTCATTAATAAATTGTTTTCCAGTTCATTTTTCATAACACAACTAAACACTGGAAAGTATTTTCCAGTTCATTTTCCATAACACTACCAAACATCAAAAAATATTTTCCTGAAATTTATTTTTTTTAAAATTAACTTTTAAAAAAAAAAAACCATTTTTCTGCCAATAAACGGAGTTTAAAGGAGACGACCTTTGCTTCCATTTATTCCGTCCTGGCAGAGAATTCTAGGCCCCTCGTGAAAAGAATCGTTGATTTCATACAGCTGGATTGATTTTTGGATTTTTTTTTTTTTTTTTGCTGGGGTAAGGTAAGTTGTTGTTGACTTGCTCTTTCTAATAATGTAAGTAATGAGTATCGTCTTGTAATACGTGTTAAATAAAAATAATATTTTTTAAGTGTGTTTGGTATTATAGTAGTTTTTGTAGTTATAATTTGAAAAAAAATAATTTTAGTTAAGGTTGGTTTAATATTTAGTTAAAATTATAGTTAAAATTAATGTTAAATAAAAAATAATTAATATATTTAGTCAAAAATGTTTTTCAAACTGAGATTATAATAACTAATATTTATATATATATATATATATATTTTGATAACTTTTTAATTTAAATATTATAGATTTAATTACTGCTATTACATCTTGAAATAAATAATATTTTATAATATTAAAATACTATTGTTTAAAATAAAAACATAATTAAAAAAATTAAATTTATTTTTTCTGGATCAAAACCGGTTTAATACATTGAGGTTCAGATTATTAACATTGAAGAATATTCACGGGACATGTAAAGTAAATTTCACTCTGCAATTCCCGCTACAGTAGTTGAGAAGCAGCTGGAAGTAGCTTTTTCTTTACTTGTGTTTTCACTTTTCAACAAAAATTTAATTAGGATCCACAAACAATAAACAATTATTTATATATTACCAAACATTTATTTTTTGTGGTTTGGTTCAAACACGTAAACAGCTATGAAAACAAACACACCCTTTTAATGTGATCAACAGCTCACGCGGAATGAGACCTGTTACCTTTTCAATCTACTAATCCCTCCTGGACGGACTGCTAATCATCATTGACTAGGGTTTGAAATTAATTTTTATTTTATTATTTTTATTATTTTAATATATTAGTGTTATAAATAAATTTTAAAAAATAAAAAAATATTATTTTAATATATATTTCTTAAAAAATATCTTGGAAAAAAACCTCGCTAGGCATCGTTATTTTTTCTTTTTTGCATCGGACTGTTGAGTTGCTTTCCTTGCATCTGTTGCTTTCCTATTGTTCAAGCAAAAGTACGAATGGGCACTCTCTTTTGAGATCAATAATGAAAAGTTTAAACATGGTGCAGTTTAATTTGTAGATTTTATTTTTTAAAAAGTTATAGTTAAAGTTTTATTATAATTGTTAATTTTTAGAATTTAAAAAGATTAGTTAAAATATATGTAAACTGATCCAAATATCTACGTTAATAAAAAAGATTAACCTTAGAGAGTATTTTAAACTTGTTAAATTTTGGGTTTGTTTTTTAATAATTTTAAGTTTGAGTTTTTTTAACATCACTAAAATCTTATATAATCATTAATTTTATGACCCATAAAATTAATCAAAGTATAATATAGTCTAACTCTAAAAACAATAATGAAAAAAATTATATACACTACTTTCTACTCGGTTGACGATTCTTCTATAGTTCCTTATTTTATAATTTTCATTTAGATTAAACATTACAAAAATGCATACAGCTGGGTTGATTTTTGGATTTTTTTAATGCTGGGGTAGGTTGTTGTTGACTTGTTCTTTATAATAATGTAAGTAACGAGTATCGTCTTGTAATACGTATTAAATAAAATAATATTTTATTCAAAAGAATTGATAATAAATTGACCGGCAACTCATCTCGAATTCAATTCCTCTTCACATAAAAAACCGTGGTGTCTGTTTTTTTTTTTTATCAGAATTTATTTTGTTCTATTTTCTCTTACATCTATATATTTTTTTTACAACATTCAATGGCATGGAGGTTATGATCGAAAAGAAAATCAAAGGAGTCACTTTGGTACGTGCACAAAATTATAGGGTGAAAACAACGATAGAAGGGCGGGAATTGAAATTACGAGAAACAGTGTCTTAAATTCATCTATTTGTTTTTTTTCCGAGAGATAACTTTTTTATTTTTTTTATTTTAAATTAATATTTTTTCATACTCATATTAAAAATAAATTTTAAAAAAAAATAAAAATATATTATTTTTAATATATTTTAAAAAATAATCATTACTATATTTTAAAAACCTCCCCATAAACAATCATTCTTGGTACATAATTTGAATCACATAAGAATGAATATCCAATGGCTACAAAGTCAACAATTTAAATTATTAAATAATATTTTAAAAAGAGTGGAGAAAGCACGGTAGGTTCACCATGCCTTTCACTTATTAATATATTTATATTATAATAATAATTATTATAATTATTATTATATATATTATAATTATAATTATATATATTATTTATAGAAGTGTCTTTTTTTTAATGAATTTTTTTGTTTGATTTAGTTTGTTAATGTTAATTTTTTTTTTATTTAGTTATCAGATTTTCATGATACGGATCCTAGACTTGACGGATTAACTTGGTTTGATGGATTAACCCAGTTAATTTTGGGTAAACTTGTCAATTTTTTTTTTCTATTTAGTTATCAAACTTTCATGACGTGAATTCCAGGTTTTGACAACTTAACTTGGTTTGATGAGTTAACCTGTATTTTTTTTCTTTTTAATTAATTTTTTTTCGTTTAGTTTAATTTGTTAATGTTAAATTTCTTTCTATTTAATTATCAGACTTTCATGATACGTATCCTAGGCTTGACGGGTTAACTTGATTTGATGGATTAACCCAGTTAATTCTGGGTAAACCTGTCAAATTTTTTTTTTCTATTTAGTTATCAAACTTTCATGACGCGAATTTCAGGTTTTACGGGTTAGCCTGGTTTGAAGGGTTAACCCAATTAATTCATATTTCTTTTTCTTTTTCTTTTTCTTCATTAGTTTTTTTCTTCCTGTTGGTTTTTTTTCTTTGTTTTTTTTCTTTTTTTAATTATCACATTTTTATAACACGACCTTATAGCCAGATCTACATCCAATATTCTTGGATCCGGTGTTGCAGCTAGGCTCACTTAAACTTGGTCATGCAAGTTTAATGTTATTATTAATATTATAAATATTACTCTTAGGTCTGGCGTTGCAGCCAAACTCAAGACTTTTTAGTATAATTTTATACAAAAACCTAACACTTTTAAATTTTAATTTTTTTTATATTTTTTATATAAAAAAAAATGACCCACCGCATCAGTTCACATAACTAGTTTATAATTGAATCTGTGTGTATGTGCGTTTTTCAAAGTGTTCTTGAATTGGAATAGTAGTGAACCGCGCTCGCTAGGTCTTTTTTATATATTTTTTTGTGATTATTTTGACATTTTTATTATTTCAATCCATAGAATTATGAATGTGATCAACCGTTCACGTAGAATGAGACCGCTTACCTTTTCAATTTACTAATCCCTCCTGGACGGACTGCTATCGATCATTGACTAGGTTTTATTTTTTTTTTAATTTTTTTTTAATATATTTGTGTTTTAAATAAATTTTTTTTAAAATATTATTTTAATATATATATTTTAAAAAAATATCTTGAAAAAAACATCGCCAGCAATCGTTATTTTTCTTCTTCGCATCGGACTGTCAGTTGCTTTGCTTTCCTATTGTTTTTATTGTTTAGTCAAAAGACGAATATCACTCTCTTGTGAGATCAATAATGAAAAAAAATAATAACAATGGTCTAATGATAAAAAATTGAAATTAATTTTTTTTTTTTATGATTGCATTAACTTCATGACCCATGAAATTAATCGAGATACATGCAAGTTAGCTCGGATATCCATATTAATAAAAACAAATAATAAATTTTTTTTTTAAAAGGTATAATTTAGCTATTGAGGTTTTGTGTTTGTTATAAATCTTAGGGTCATTAAAAACTTATATAGTTATTAACTTCAAGATCTTAGGAGATTATTTAAGATACATGTAAACTAATCTGAAAATCACATAATTAAAAAAATTAAAAAAAATTATGAGCACTATTTCTAGTTTCTACTTCTAGTTTTAGTTCCTTATTTTACCATTTCCATCTAGATTAAACATTACAAAAAAATTCCTCAAAATTCGCCTTGTATTTATGTCATTTCATTTTATGAGACAATGTATTTTACTCTACTCTTTACATTTCATCAATTTCCAAAGGATGCAGCAAAAACTTAATTAATAAAGTAATTAATTCAGTCAAATCCAATGGATGCAGTAAGAACTTAATTACCTAATTTAACCCGATGTAATTAATTCCACTAGATTAATCATAAGATATTAAGAACTTCAAATCAATATTAATTAACGCTTCATTAAAAAAAGAAAAAAGAAAAAGAAAAAGAAAGTTGATTGGTGACTTAGTACAGTAGATTAATCATCTACACAAATATGTCTCTGGAACAATAGCACTCTAACATGAAATACAAATTACTGAAGAAAATTCAAAGATACAGCACGGAAAGCATGGAAGAAAAGGAAAGGACCTAACGACCGTGATTAATGAAGGAAACAACCTTCTCCATCATGACCCTAGCCTTGGCACAATTAGGGTTCATCAGATGGAAAACATGATCTTCTCCTTCCGTCTCCACAATTTCCACCATGCCACCCCACCCACTCCTCTTCAGTGCCTCGTAGTAACGGACTCCCCTGTCTCTTAGCCTATCCTTGCCAGCAACAAAAATTAGCACCCTAGCGCACCCCAAGCTAGCCAGCTCCGCCCCACCTGCGCCGGCCGGGTTAATCCTGGGATCATCATAGATTCTAACAGAAGGAAAGATAAACTCTATCACCGGACTAAAAGTATCCGGTTCATTGTTAACAAAAAATGGGTGCACCAAAACCACACCAACAATTTTAACCCCGTTTAGGCCTTTCGTAGATCCAGCTCTCACAGCCATGTTATGAGCAATATTAGCACCAGCACTATCACCAGCCAAAAAGGTTCTATCAAAATCTGCGTGCTCATTAAGCCAGGACTCAGACCCTTCACCATTTACATGTGAAGCAACCCACTGGATTGCAGCCCATGAATCATCATATGCTGCAGGGAGAGGGTGCTCTGGGGCTCTTCTATATTGGACGGACACGGCTATAACATTAGCGTTGTGGACTAAATCGGTGAGGTAGTTATGGTATAGAGAAGAGAAAGGAGACTCAATGCAAAATGCACCGCCATGGATGTATATCAGGAGAGGAAGCTTCTGGGTTGGATCTGTGATTTTGGGGATAAAAAGACGGACAGACAGGCTGTTTTCTTGTGAGACTACGGTGTCTTTGGTTTGGACTCCTGTTAGAGGGTCATTGGATGGTGGTACAGTTTCTCTGTCAGCTGTGATTCTCTCCACCTTGCCATTTTTGTAAATGCGAAAGAAGGGGGAGAACTCATGAACAATTTCGTTGGAGTTTGACGAATCCATTATTTCAGATAAGAAACAACAGAGCAAGAATATTTGAGAAACGGGGATGTGTTCTTCTATTATTATTTAAATACTGTGCGGGACCGGAGGTAGAGATGCTAGCTTTATAGCTTTTTCTCTCTCTTTTTTTATTAACATGACGTTGGGACTTTTTTCTTCTTCTTCTTTTTTTTTTTTTTTTTATTAATATAATAATTTTAAAACTAATTTATGTATACTTGCATTATTTTTATAATTCTTGAAGTTAATAACTATATAAGTTTTTAATGATTCTAAGAAAATTCAAACTTATAATTATTAAAAAATAAATTCAAGATCTAACTAATTAAGTTATCCTTAAAATTAATTTATAGCTTATTTCTAGTTAGTATTGTATTGAGTTATTTTTTATATTGTGTTTTTATTACTGTATTAGATTTGAAAATATTTAATTAATTAATATAAATTATAAATGTATCTACTCTATATCTCTTTATTATGAAAAAAATTATAATTTATAACTTTTTTTTTTAATTTACCTTTTCAAAGTATAACTATAAAAAGTTACACAATACTGAACATCCACCAATTCTTAAACTAGCTTTTACCGAGATCAATTCAGTCTCTACCCGATCTTAATTTGTTGTTCAAGTTTTTTGGGTGGGCAGTATATATATAATTCGTAAAATACCTTATTAACCAAAAAAAAAAAAAAAACTAAAGGACCCCTACCAAGTTTTTTTTTTCTTTTATTTATTGATTTTTTTTCAATTTCGCTTTTCAATATTAGTATGATTGAGAATTAGATTTTATAATGTGTTTCAGACTATTTTCTATGAAGTTATTTTCATCTCATAACTTAGATCATAAATTTGACAAGTTAACTCTAATTAACTTGAATTTTTTTAATCATCATTTCTTTTTAATTTCACCTTTCAACATTAAATTAATTGAGAATTGAATTTCATAATTTGTTTTAATTTTCTTTCTACATGGTTATTCTGGTCTCATAACCCCGTCACGAATTTGGCAAGTCGGGTTGACATAGGTTTTTTTTTTAATTGATTTTTTTCACTTTTATCATTCAACATTGAATTTATTGGAGATTGGATTTCATAATTTATTCTAATTTGTTTTTTATATGATTATCATGATCCTATAATCTTGGTATGTGAATTAACATGTTAATTTAGATTGATCTGAATTTATTTAATATGTTGTCAATCTCATTTTAAATATTTATTTTTAATCAAAGTATATTTTTATTGGTCATTTGAGTTATATTTAAACTCGTCAAAACAATCACTTTACATTGAATCAATTTTCACATGTTTTAAATTTATATTTTTATGAAAATAATATTAGCAATGCCTAAATTGTTTTTTGTACATTAAAAAAATAAATTAATCCTATGCACAACGTAGCTCGTGACAGTATTCTAGCCTTGACTTGTAATTAGCTACAAGAAGGCAAGGAAGAAGAGACTAGAGAGCACCGGAAGAAATCAAGGAACGCAAAAAAGGCAGCATCTACAAACCACCACTCGAATAATATGAATAATAAAAGAAAGCTTTTGGGGTGGGGGGGGGGGGGGTGGCTGGAAAGCTAACACATTTAGGTATGTAATATTTTTTTTTATTTTGGATGTTAGCATATTACAATTATTAAAAAATATTTAAAAAAATTAAATTTAATATTTCTTCAAGACAAAATATATTTCTAGAAAACATTAATACAAATAGCAATAATTTTATGAGATCAATTATTGCGGGTCCAAGTCAAGTTGATTATTACAAAGACTTTATAAAGTGTGGGGAAATAATGTCCCCCCTGGTGGAGTTCTTCCGGATATTGTGGATCACAAGGTTTTTTTATTCTGCCCTTAAGTTTTTTTATTATTATTATTGTTTGAGAGTTTGATTCGAGGTTAATTTTATTTAATAATAGATAAAATTAAAAATTAAATGATTAAAATAAAACACATGGAAAAATTAAAATAAAACACATGGAAGATGAGTGGTGTTTTAGGATGTTCACCTTAGTCCCTATTATTTACTAATTATAACAATTGAATCCCTCTAATTTTTGAAGTTTCAAAAGAGAAAAAACAATTGGCTCAAAACTTCATTTTTTTTCCACTAGTTTGAGAGAAGAGAGAGAAATTCATTGAATTCCAAAAATAGAGAGATAAAAATAATATTGATATTGATTCTGGCCACCAAAATAATCAATCTTTATATCTAATGGTTTCATACGATGATGGGAGTTCCACTTAGGTTTTGTTTTACATTGAAAGTGCCAAAGTAACAAACATGAGCTTGAGAATATTTTTATTTTCGATTGATTTCATGTTTCAAGGCTTTTTTTTAGGTGGTTTAGGTAAAAAATAGGTTGGGAATGAGTGTTTGGATTTAGAAAAACTTCAGACCCAATTTTCCAATCGCCATAGTGGTTAAAATCTAGGCATAATCAAATGATGTCACCTATTTTTTTTTTCAAAAATATATAGGGCGGACGATATCTGCCAATAAAAATATATAAGGGCCCATGCACTCGTGGACCCTTACTAAATGGACCATAAGTGTTGGTTTGACCTTTTCCCTTTTCTCTATTTTTTATATATGTCTTTTTTTAAAATAAATTCTTCATTTAGATTTAAATTAATAATCATTCTCTCTTTTATTTTTTTTTAGACTTTTTAAATAGCAGTAATTTTTTTAATTATTTTGAAATATTTAATTTTTTGAACAAATTATTCTAATTCACCTATAATTTTTTTAATGTTTTATATGGATAGAAAAAAAAATATATATATATATATATATTAATATATTTAATATGCGCAACCTTACATAATATGTTTTTGTATTTAATCAATTTCATATGTGTCTATTTCTATTGTCGTTTGATTTAATCAAATTATTATATTGTCGTGTGATTAAATTACTGATGATAATTCACCGTCACTAATTTTCATTAGGAAAACCATCGAAAATATTAAATTTATAGCCAACAATATCACCCCCTTTCTTCCCCTCATTTCTTCTTCTTCTTCTTCCTTTTTGCAAAAAAAAAAGAAAAAAATCATTCTCCTTAATTTGTTACAAATCTAAATCTCATCATCACAAATCCGGCCACCTTAACACTCAGTCTGTCAGTATCCTTATCCTGGTTCATTTTTTTTAAGATTCACCACATCAAGTAAGCAAACCTACCTATTTTTTTGTTTGTAACATATTTTTTTTAATGTTAATGTTCTGATATTTTTATGTAGTATATGTAGTTTGTTTGTGTGTTTACTTGTTTTATAGCTTTTTTTAAAAGACTATAATGTCTTGAGGAAATATAATTTTTAAAAGAAGATTTTTTTGATTTTTCTGTGTATGAAATGATTTATGGTTAGAGCACGCATGAAAAATTAGTTTGACCATACTGTATGGAAAATAACAAGTCCCTCACTTTAACAAATGGTGGTAAAGAGTCCTTTTTTTTTTTTTTTGCTATTGAAGTTTCTTTCCAACTAATCATAAGTACAAAAATAACTTCTTTATAGGTAGAGTTGAAAAAAATATTGCACTGCTAGTACTGTCAGGTGATGGATTGTATGATATGATCTCTTAGTACAAGAGTATTGTGTTTGGTTTTCAATTCGGTATGCAGAAGTTTCTTGGTTTTGGTGTGATCCACAACTAGGTAAAGTGAAGTTTTTTTTTTTTTAAAGTTTCATTATTGAAAGACTAATCTCTTTTGTTGAAATTTGGATGTCATGCATATAAAAAAGAATGTGTTTGGAAAATATTTTAGCATGGTGATGGACATGAAAGGAAAAATAAAGGACAACATAAAGGCTAGAATTGATATACCTTTATTTTGTCACCGTAAGAATATAGAGTTGATTTATGATGGACCACAGGTCGCAACTCCTAAAGCTAGTTTCGCCTTAGACAAGAATGGACAGTCACTTATCTAATAATGCTTTAAGAGTTTGTGCTTTTCTAATGAATATGCTTAGAAAGTATGTAGATTTGTGAATTTAAAGGATAACAAATTGTATGCAATGAAGAGTCATGATTACCATGCATTTATGCAAATACTCATTCCAATTGCTTATATGGATTTATTGCAAAAAAAAACATGGAATGCACTCACAAAGATTAGTAATTTTTTAGAGATACATGCTCTAACAAGTTGTATGCCCAACACATGGAGAAGTTTGAAATGAATATCGTCCAAACAATCTGCAAATTTGAAATGATATTTCCTCTATCCTTATTCGATTTATTATTATGCTTCAACATTTACCCATATATTTATTGTTTGAGGAAAAAGGTTGAGGTCATGTCCAATACAGATAGATATATTTATTGGTTATGGATTATATATGCATCATAAGTAAATTTCTATTGTTTTTTTAATTTAAAGCATCCATTTATTCAATCTTTATTTATTCCATATAGTTGTTTTTTTTTATCTTTCTGTATGAGAGCTTCATTGGATGTTAATTTGACTTAATACAGGGTAAAATTAAAAAACAAATAATTAAAATGAAACACACATGGAAGATGAGTGGTGTTTTAGGATATTTTTTTGCAAAATGTTCATTTTAGTTCCCATTCTTTACTAATTATAACAATTGAATCCTTCTAATTTTTAAAGTTTTTTTTTTTTTTTTTTTTAAAAATAGCCCAGAACTTCTTTTTTCCCTATTGGTTTGAGAGAGGAGAGAGAAAGTCATCGGATTCCAGAAATAGAGAGATAAAAATAACATTGACACCGCTTTTGGCCACCAAAACAATTAATCTTTATATCTAATGGTTCCATACGATGAGGAAAGTTCCACTAAGGTTTTATTTTATATTAAAAGTGCCTAAATAACAAACCCGAGCTTGTTTTTGGTTTTCGGTTGATTTCAGGTTTCAAGGATTTTTTAAGGTGGTTCGAGTAAAAAATGGGTTGGGAATGAGTTCTTGGATAAAAAACTTTAGACCTAATTTTCCAGCCACCACAGTAACCAAAATTTGGGCATAGTCAAATGTCGTCGTTTAATTGTTTTTTTTTTTTTTTCAAAAAAGTTTAGGGTGGATGACATCTACCTACAAAAATGTATAAAGGCCCATGAATGCTCGGACCCTTACTAAATGGGCCATGAGTGCTGGCCTGGCCTTTCTCCTTCTTTTTTTTCTATTTTTTATTTATGCCTTTTTATGTCTTTCTTCAAAATAAACTCTTCATTTAGATTTAAATCAACAATCATTCTCTCTTTTATTTTTTTTTGTTAGACTTTTTTAAATAGTGGTTATTTTTTTTTAATTATTTTTGAAACATTTAATTTTTTTGAACAAATTATTCTAATTCATCTATAATGTTTTTAATGGATAAAAAATATTTATTTTTTTGATAATATTTTTAATATATGCAACCTTACATAATATTGTTTTTATTTAATCAATTTCATGTGTCTATATTCTATTGTCGTTTGATTTAATCAAAATATTTTGTTGTCCTTTGATTAAATTACTGATGATAATTTATCGTCACTAATTTCCATCGGGAAACCCATTAGAAATATTAAATTTATAGCCAACTATACGGCCCCCCTTGTTCCCCCTCCTTCATTTCTTCTTCTTCTTCTTCTTCCATTTCTTTTTTGCAAAAAAAAAAAAAAAACAAAAAAACAAAACACGATCGTTCCCTCAATTTGTCACAAATCTAAATCTCATCATGGTCATTAAAAAACCTAATGGTTTACGAGAGTCTAGATAAAGGGATTAGATATGCAAGAGAGAAACACATCAAGTTGTTAATCCTATTTCTTTTTTCATTTTATTTTTTCATTTATTTATTAAAAAGGAAAAGGATGATTTTGGGGGAAACCTAAAATTGGGTTATGACACTTCCAATGGAACCAAGCTTTAAACATTGACGGAATTCATTAGTGTTTTACTATTTTATGGTAATGTATTTTTATCTATATATGTCTCTTGATTTTTTCATTTTCATCTTCATTTATCAGTAATGATTTTTTTTTATTTATTCATTTAACACAGATAGTTCTCGGTTTATTTGATTACATACACATAAGCTTAATTGATTTACACTTTGAATTTTTTATGTAAAAATACATGTTGGAAAAGCCTACATATATAATTTTTTTGGTAAAAAACAATATCTGACCCGTAGGTCAAATCACTAGTTTGTGCTATACCAAATTATCAATAATCTCAAATTATCAATAATCTCCCCAAGCTCAACCCTTGACCAATAACTCTGCCAACAATTCCTCTCCTATATAACTCTAGTTTCTACCTAAAGGATTGATCTCTAACCACCATACAAGGAAAAAATGTTGTAGCACTAAATCTTAGCCATTGCCCACCACTAACTACCTCCATAAAATTAAACCCTAAATTATAACACCAGAACAAAGAGAGAGAAATAAAGAAGATAAAAGAGCTTAACTATCACGAATCACATTGAAAAACACCATTATGATCTATAAGTTGTCGTCGACATAATCTCTATTCTTACCATTGATAATGATACCCCCATCTTAATTTCTATAGAAATAAAATATGGGATCTTACCTGATACTTTAATTTTCTTAATAAGACTTGTTTGTTTGATTTTTCAGAGCAAGACAAAGTTATTTGGTCGGTTCTTCACTGTAACCATGAAGGGATGAACACAAAAGGTGACAAACAAGAGCTTATGAAAAAAAAAGCCTTTCAAATTGTCTTTTCAAGTCTTATTGTAATTTTCTCATTCATAGTAAGAAATATGTTTTTCCTTTGACAACTTTTTAGTTTTTAGAAGAGATTGAGATATATCCTTAAGAAAAGATGATAGTTGATCATATATATTGCTAGATAGTAACCCAAAATGGGCCACTAGGTTGCAGGCCCAGATTGAGCCTGGCTCTTTGTTAGTTGGGCTTAATTTTTTTCCCTTTGACCCCTCATTTTATGTCTGTACTTTTTATTCTTACCAAGCTATGACATAAACCTCAAGAATATATTTTCTTAAAAATATACCACCTCTCTCACTAATAAACAAACTTTCATTAACTTTTTAGACCAACCTTTCCATCAATAATTATTCTTAAACTAGAGCATGCTCCAACTTTCTTGGCTTGCCACTCTTACCCCTCATTGCTTACTCTTAAGTAGTCACTTGTCCTCCGATGTTAAGTGTGGCATACCAATAAAATACATAACTTTCTAGAGAAACATATACTCATTGTTATTGTTTTTGCGCCCTACCAGGTAAGATCTCCACAAGGTAAGCTATGTCTTATTTGGTAGCTATAAATACCATACGACACCATATAAAAAGAGAGGTCCTTAAGATAAGCCACTCATGCTTATATATGCTCACTTCAAACTCACTTTGGCATACAAACACTATTATATATATATATTCCTTTTATTTTTTGCTAATTTAAACATTCGAAGAGTTTTCATAGAAAGATTAGTTTTACAAGTCAGTTACTAGCCTAACACTCAATTTAAAAAAAGCCTAATATGTCTAAAGTTTAATACAACTTCATCAATGATGCAATTTGTGAAGAGTTGAACAAAAATCATTCAATTTATTCTCTTTCGCTCAATCAAAATACTTTCTATGAAAAATGATATAATTTCTAAAATAAAATTACATCAAAATTGTTAAGAAGGAGCTTTGGATCCATATGAATAAAAAAAAAATTAGGCTTTAAACTTCTATGGATAATAAGAGTTGGGCTTAAAACCTAACTATTAGCTTTAAAGAGATTTGAGCCTTGACCCATTTATTTCCAATGGCTTTTGGAGTGGCTTGTGACTTCTCCGAGGCTGCTTATGTTGATTTTGGGTTACTGGTATCGGGTTTTTACTTTCTATGCTAGTGAGGAGAGAAATACTGGAGCGGTGGTGGCAGGAGGGGCGACGCTGCTGTGGATGGTTCTTGTGGTTGTTGAGGGGTGGCTGGTTAGTTGAACCGAGAGGGAGAGGGAAATGGGTCTGTGCAGGCTGCTGGTGTTGTGTAGATCCGATGGTTTGGAAGATGAGATGGTTGGGTTTACTGGTTTTGGTGCTGGGCTGTGGTGACTGACGTGGGTTGCTGTGGACAGCGTTGCTGTCACGAGGAAAGGGCGAGTCTTTGTGATGGGATTGTTGGGGTGGCTAGAACAGGGGCTGTTGGCTAATGGCCACGGTGGAGGGATGGGGGTGAAAGTGACGGTTTTTGTTGGGAGGATGAGGTCTTGGGTTGCTGTTGCTGTTGCTGTTGCTGGAATAGCTGTGGATGGCGGAGCTGCTGGAGAAAATGGAGGGACAGCTGTGTTTGGCCGAAAACAGAGGTGAATGGATGGGTGGCTTTCACGATGAGGGGCTGCTGTTGCTGGATCAGCCGTGGGTGGTTGATGATTGGGAAAATGGAGAGGCAACTGTGTTGGTGCTGTTTTGGTTTGAGTGTTTGGTTGGGAGACACAAGGTTTGGGTGCAGGACTACGATAGGTGGAGGCTTAGGCTGGGTGAGTGGTTTCAGTTTGAAGAGATGGGACGGTGATGGCGGTCTGTGGTGGTTTGGAAGGAGGGTCAGTGTTGAAATTTCATGGTGATGGTTAATCTGCAATGGTTTATGGCTGGATTGTTGGTACTGATTTGGTGGCTTGAGAGGATGGTGATGAAAGCTTAGGGTGGAAGGGAAACTGGAAAATTTTCCAGTGTTGGTAGGTGATCTTTTTGTTGAAGGAAAGGCCCTCTAGTTTTTTTTTTTTTTTTTTTTATTGTGTGAGTTGTGTATCGTCCCCCTCCGTGTTCTTGCCTGTGCTGATGTTTAAATGGGGAGCAAAGCTGAAAGTTTGGGATTTGAATGCTAGGAATCTGGTTTTTCAATTGTGATTGATGGAATTCTGGGATTCTAAGGCTGGGAATCAAGGAGATTGCATTTGGGTTTAATGACCAAAAGATTTGAAAATTAATTGCTGGATCTTAGGGTTTAATCTGGCTTTTGGACTAAATTGTATCAATTGGACAAAATCAGGGGTCTGAAGTGGGCTGAATTAAATTAATTGGAAACAATTGGACTAAATTGGATAACAATCAATGAGTCAAATTCGATTAAATCTAATTAAATGGATTGAATTAGACTGGATTAAAACAAGTGGGACTGAAATGAATTTATATAAATAGTCAATTGGTCCTTGGGAGTTTTTATCCTTTTCATTACAGTTCTCGTGTTTTGAATTTTCCCAATTTTAATCAAGTAGGTTAAATCTTGAATTCTCTCTCAATTTAATTCCTCAAATTTATCTTTTCATCTTTTCAAATTAATTCTTTCTTTCCAAATTCTTGCACTTTCAACCTGATTTGTCCTATGTCCCCTTTTTCTTTTTAATTGCATCCTTAATTGAATAAATTTAGACCTCCAAATTAATTTACTTGTTGCAAATTCATCATTGGCTTCTAAGAATATGCAATTTTAACCAATCTAACTCCCAATTTTGATTTGTTTCTTCAATTAAGCTCTTTAATTTCATTGATTTCTAACTTTTGCGTTATCTCAAACCTTTTTTTATATTTCTATCTAAAATTTTGGTTTTTTATTTTTATTTTTTTATTTGGACTCACTAAGTGGTTGTTTGGTACTGTGGCTATGTAAGGTTCACATGCAGCCACGCATATTGTTGTTTGGTTAAGCAAAAAGTATAGTTTTATTTTGATAAGACCCACCATAAATTATGGCTGTGTCGTAGGTTTAACAAAAGCACAATTTATGTGCTTTGAGAACAACAACTTCTCCACTGTTAACGTGAACAATGGAGAATAAAGGAAAACTACAGTAAACCAGAAAGGGAAAGAGCAAGCTTATGATGAAAAAGAAGAGCAGACCCAAGTTTATTGAATGCTGATCACTTGCTAAAAATATTAGATCCCTTATCAAGAGCAATAAAGAAAATCGGGAGAGGTAAAACAAGGAAAATCCAAGTAGATCCTGTCAAAAAAAAAAAAAAAATCCAAGTAGAAGATAATGAGCCCAGTCTACACTCAGGATCCAATTTAGGATTGTGGAAAATTACCTTGTAAGATGGCATCCAAAGTGCAAAGATTAATCTAAATTTCTAGGTTGCATTGACAAGAAATCAATAGGTTATTCATTTATAACATAACAAACATATTACTCTGAATCTTCTCCATATGGGCCTCTTGCCAAAACTTTCAAAACCTAGATCCACAAGACTCCACTACTGTGCGTATTTGAATTTTGAATTTCTCCTTTCAAAATCCAACCTTATTCAATGACACTATATAATTATATTAGAAGGAGATTATATAATGACGTAGCAATTTCCAAATTTGATCGCAGTTCCCAATTTTGTTCTTGATGATATTTTACCTGATGTTGTTTCACGCTCAGGAAGCCATTGAAAACTGCAGTCCTTGTCGAATGGATTTTGTACATGATGAAATTGCAAATAGATTAATTAAACAATAAAAAATAATTTATATAAAGTATTGTTTATTTTATAATGTAATAGCAGTAGTTAAATGTACAATATTTCAATTAAAAATCATTCAATATTAATATATCTTTTTTAGTTTTTTTATAATTTTAATTTAAAAAACATTTTTAACCAAACACATTAAACTACTTTTTGTTCAACCTCAATTTCAACCACAATTTTAAGTTTTTAACCAAACATATATTTTTTCTAAAACCAACCTCAACTAAAAGTAATTTTTATATAAAAAATTTTTTTTTCAAATCACAACCACAACAGTTACCGCAATACCAAACACAATTTAAAATATAATTTTAAGAAGGTTAAATCTTGAAATTAAACGATCAGGGGCTTGAATTGAAAATTTTAAAACTTCAAGGACCAAATTGAAAATGGGCATTTCAAGAACCGAAACGACGCTGTTTTCATAACGCATTGTTTCTTCTTCTTCTTCTTCTTCTTCCTCTAAGCCGGAAGCACCGTCTCCAATAAAATGGAAAAAGGGAGAAATGAGGGAGTCCCCATCCTAACCAACAACACAATCAAGGTAATTCACGTTTTTGGTTTTCTTTCGTCCCACAAAACTCCATTAAGCCCTAAGGAAAGCGCCACCAACAGTCCGGCATGGGTGGGACTGTTGGTGTCCCAATCCTACCAAAACATGGAGTCTCAAATTCTATCTCCACATGAAGATCAGTGCCCGGAGAAGATAAGGATCAGCCTTTCACGAGAAAAGCCGATAAAAGGCAGAGGAGAACAGACGAAAGAAGAATAACAAAGAGAAGAAAGAAAAAAAAAAACACAAAGAGGAGAGAGAGATACCGGGAGATAGTAAAACTAAAACCAAAAAAAGGAAGACAGAAAAGGAAGCAAAGTCCACAAACAAGAAGAACGAGGGGAAGTGCAGAAGGAAAGCTTTTCAACGCTGCGCCATTTTCTTCAAGCTGCAGAGGTAGGTGTTTTGTTTTCCCTCTCTATGTATTTTTAATTAACAAGGTGACTGTATCAGGCGTGGCAATAAGTCCATGCACACCTGCGGAAAAAAAAAGGGGCCGGGCTAGTTGGATTCGGCCCATCCTATATAGCTAGGCTAGATCTAATCTAGTAAAAAAAAATAGGTTGATTCTGGGCCTCAAGTCCATTCGACCCAAGCTACTTTTGGCTAAGGGTATGTTTAACTAAACACACTCTTATGTCTTTCCAATGTATTTTATTCCTTTTATGTTTTGATATTTAGCTAAAAGAGTCATTTTTTTATATAAAAAAATTCTAGAAAATTTTAGGAATCTTTGTTGATTTATTTACAAGCTCCTTGCGCTTTGTTTTATTTATTTTTCTTGTGCATTATTTGTTTATGCTATATGCTCAATCTACGAACCATTACTGTTAAATGTAAATATGTTGTACAATTTTTTTTTAATTCTTTTCTAAAAATAGTACATAAAAAAGGTGAACAAAAAGAGAAAGGCATAAATTTTTTTTGTTTCTTCTTGAATGAAAAAATCTGAATCTTGCAAACTTATTCACTAGCATCAAAGTCAAGTATATCATTTTTTTTTGGGTTTGTGCAATATTTACCAATACCAGATTTGGAAACATTCGTAGGTAAATGTTCACTAACACCAGAGTTAGAAACATTATAGAAAAAAAAAAAGAGAAAAACAAACTTTTAGCAATCTAAGACAAGACCAGCAATGTAACTTGTCTCATATAGGACGCTTAAAAGGTTGTCGTATGTGTGCGGCATCGCGATGATCGTCCACCCTCTTAGGTATATGTAAGTTTATTTGGTAAATATGGAGATACGAGGAATTCTTGTCTCTTATTAGTAAATTATGAAATGAGAGTCGCTACCTAGTATTTTGGTCACTATGAACCTTAACTGATCTCAGAGATGGGGTAAAAAGACTGGTTGCATAAATGAAAGGTATTAGTATCCCAGATATGTCATATCTAAGATAAGCTGTATTGCTTTATTGTCTGATAAAATCTAAGGTTTTTGGTTGCGTTTTCTAATTGTTGGTCCGTTTAAAAGGTTAAGAAAAGCCCTTTTTAATAAGGCTGTTCTTATCTTAATGGGGTAAAACCTAACTGTTCTAACAACCACAAACATAATTTAACATCCGAAATATGTATTATGTGTAATGTCGTACTCCAAATACTAAAAGATAAATAAAATTTTTGTTGTTTTTGAAAATTTGGCCAATATTCTCTTGACTTTAATAAATTGGTTATTAAAGCCAAAATGCATGCTAAAACATTTTTTTCTTGGTGTATGAAAAAGACACAATATGAGTTTTTTTTAGCTTTGAGACTTGGCTATATGCAAAAAAAAAAAAAATATTTTTTATGTTTGTTTTGCTAGGCCGGATTCGACCCACCATTATTGGGCTGTATCGGACTTGACCCAAGATCCATGGGTTGGGCTTAGATGAGCCCACATCAGTTGGTTATTCTGCATGAGAAAAGTAACCAACTTCACCTCGCCTGCAGAGACGTGCATCGTGCACGTCCTGCATGGCGAGGGAAGAAATGAAAGCAAAATAAAAAGGGGTAGAGTGTCTATCTGGAGAAGTGAAACGCAGCCTCAGTCGTCAATGATGGCCAGTGATGGCAGTGGTTCCTGGTGGCGGTCCATCTTCTTCTCTCCTCTGCTTCTCTGTGTTTTTCTCCCTTTCCTTTGTTTTTGTTTCGTTCTCTCTTCTTCTTTTCTCCTCCTCCTTTCGGTTTTCTTTCTCTTCTCTTCTTTTTTGTCTGTTTATATATATTTTTTTCTTATTTTGCGTGGGGACCTAAAAAAGGGTTACAACAAAGGTAATAATATCTTTTCTTTCACGTAATCAGTTCCATACCATATAATCTCTGTTGACAAGTTAGGGTTTCTAGTTATCATAATATTAAGTGGTGACCCCTTGAATTGGACATGTGCCCCCAAAGAACAAGATGTCAAATATTTGTTCATTTTTCCATTTGAATAATTTTAATCGGTTGCCGTGATGTCCGGGTGTGGTAGTGCTGTTACATTTTGTAATTTTTTTTTAATGATTTTCAAGATGTTTTGACAAACAAGAATTAAATAAAAATGAAGAAAAATAACAAAATGATCTAACTAGCATTGAAATGACATATTTTGTTTTGGAATTTTCTATTTTTTAAATATATACAAAAATAGGGGGTCAATAATTGGATTACTACAACACAAAATAGATTTTCCATGAATCAAGAGAGGCTTGATGTTGTTGTTTTAGAATCTCGGTATTGTAAAAAAAAATAGATCCAAATTAAGGAGAATCTAACCCGGTTTGATTTCAGATTTGAGACCATTTTTAGGTATTTTGAGTAGATGAATTGATGTGTAAGTGTTCCTTGAAATAACTTAAAAATTAGTTTTTTTTTTTAAAGAACAAAGGTTATGCCCTAATTTTTTATTAACCACTATGATGGCCAGAATCTGGGTGTTACACGTCGTTTTGCCTCTTTAAAAAATAAAAAATAAAACCAAGTCCAAGTGCGAGAACCTGGGCTTGAAGGCTCACTCACACGCCCACGCTTTTCCTTGCAATGGCCCAGGTGTGCTGGGCCCTAGACCTGTGTTTCTAGCTTTTTTTTGTTTTACAATGTTTAGGTTTATTTTTGGATTGTAATTGGTCCTGTTCCTGTTTTGTTATATATATATATATGAAAATAAAAAGATTATTTAATCTAGTTGAGTCCATGATCCGAATTATAGGTTTGACAAATTAAGCCACAACTCCTAGAATGCTATTTTTTTCTTCTAATTTTTTTTTATTGATACCTTTTTTCAACATATATTTTTTAAAATAATTTTTATATTTATGTTTTAATTAATATCATTCATTTGTGAATTTTTATTTGCTTATTTAAGATTTTTTGATAGAGTTTTTTTTAATTATTTTGTGTGTGTTTAATTTTTGAAGAGATTCTGATTTTTTATATTTTTTTAATCTTTTGTAAAGATGAACTTTATTTTGAAAATAAAAATATTTATTTTCAAATAATATTTCTAATATCTGTAGCATTGCATAATATTTTTTTTATTAAAGTAATTTAGTATGTTTGTTTATTTATATTATTATTTAATTGGATAAAAATATTTTAATAAATAAAATTTAACAAACATAATCGGGTAAATGTCCTGTTTTGTGAGATTAAATATCTTAATTTAAACTAATTTTTTAATTTTTCAATTTTAATTTTTTGTTCTTTTTATTTATTTATTAGTACTTTTAGTTATCAATTTATTTAATTATATCTATGCATAAAATTTTTTGATTTATAATTAAATTTTCTAAATTACAGAAATATATTAAGAAAATTTTATATATAATTTTTTTTTTAAAATAAAAATATAAGCAAACAACTAGTTTATAACGTTACGTGTGGTTCGAAGTTCTATCGGTAACTCACCATCGGAGTTAAAGCCTCCAAATCGAATATATTTCAGTAGCTGGCACACTGTTGACCACATATCTTAAGTGATTTCTGGTTGTTGCCATCTTCTTAGTTCATTCTTTTCTCTATATATGACCATCGGGATTGCCTTTGCGTAGGCAACGTTTTATTACTTGCATTATTTTATTGAAATGATGGAGATCGTGAAGTTCAACGACGGTGAGATAGCCTATGATTTCTCGCCCTTCTTCAAAATATACAAACATGGCTACATAGAGAGATGTGTGCCTATTATCAAAGTTCCACCTTCCCATGAACTACCCACTAGTCTTCAATCTAAAGATGTTCTTATCACAACCGAACCTCCTATATCTGCCCGTATTTTCATGCCCCAAACGACCAAACTTAATAGTAAACTCCCAGTTCTTATTTATATTCATGGAGGCGGGTTTGCACTAAGATCCCCCTTTGACCCGATTTACCAAAAATATGTTGCTTCTATTGTAACAGAGGCTAATGTCATTGCTGTCTCCATCGAGTACAGGTTAGCACCGGAGCACCCTATACCCACGGGCTACGAGGACTCATGGACATCCCTCCGGTGGGTGGCATCCCATGCAAACGGGCATGGACCAGAACCATGGTTAAATATTCATGGAGATTTCAGCCGGGTTTTTCTGGCAGGTGATAGTGCTGGGGCAAACATAGCCTATAACTTGGCAGTTCGCATTAGATCAGTGCTACCAGAGATGAAGTTGGCCGGGATGATTCTGATGCATCCATTTTTTCTGGGGTCAAAACTTGATAAAATGTGGTTCTATCTGTGTCCTAGAAATGGTGGGCTGAAGGATTCTAGATTCAAACCTGCTGCAGAGGATATGGCTACTACTGGGTGTGAGAGGGTATTGGTTTTTTTAGCTGGAAGGGATAAATTGAAAAATGCTGGCAGGTCTTATTACGAAGAGTTGAAGAAATGTGGGTGGGAAGGAAATGTCGAGATGGTGGAACACGATGGAGTAGGGCATGTGTTCCATTTGTTAAAGCCTCGTTGTGAGCAAGCTTTGGATATGATGAAACGGCTGGTTTCTTTTATTAACCAAGAACCTGTAATCATCAGTTGGACAAGCAAGATTTGATGACTGATCACGTCAAGGGAAAAAGTAAGATTGATACCAGTCTCTATGTACTATGGGATAAGCTACTCTACTGTTCGGACTGTCTTAAAGTTATTACATCTGTGCAAGGATGATCTTGATAACTGTTTTGTACCTTGTCTTTCACTTTCTTCCATCACCACTTGCTATATTTGTATTTGGTCTCCTGGGATTGTTTCCAGCCTGTAGTTATAGACCTATCTGTACTCCATGTTTTGATCTATATATATGCTGCTGGTACGCCTAAATCAAGATGTTTCATCTGGTACTCTATATTGTCTGCTGTTAGAGTCCTTTTTTGCTCGTTATGGAGTTCGGTAGATGTAGGTTTCTTGACTTCATTAGCTGTTTGGTGCTATAAATTTGGATACCTGTTGGTGTAGTGAAGTGGAATCTTTCTGTCTTGTTTGCAAGAATTTGGAGCTGTTATAGCTTTATCTGTTCTCTTTGTTATTTGTAAACTCCTCCTTTTCGTAGCTATTATTCTCTTCTACCTATTTCCTTATTATTTAGTGGTTAATAAATTTTATTGCATTCATTTTTTCTTACAAGAAAAAAGCCCTAGCAATGACGTCGTTGGCTTCACATGCTCAAATCAAAAGCTTTCAAGAACCAAACTTGAACCTTGTCTTAAAAAAATAAAGAAAGAGACAGAAGAAAATCCCTCAAGCTTGATTTGGAACTCATGCTATGATCTCCGTTTTAATCCAAAGAAAGCTGCAAGAAACAAATTTCTCATAAATGTAACAACCCGAGTGTATACGGCCTTCCTAAAATTGAACGGAGAAGGATCGTTGAGGTTTATTAACTTTTGGTTACCCATCAATCCCTTGGTGACGACACAATATAGTACGGATATGATAAACATGCCAGATTTAAAAAGTTTGGACTTGGGAGTCAGCCTACTTTAAGGCAGTGCAGGTGATTTGCTAAACATACAAAACCTAAAGAATTTGGACTTAATAGCTAGCCAAACCCGATAAAATATGGATCTGATAAATATACCAGACCCAAAATATTTGAATTCAATCATTACCAAGTTTTAAGGTTACGTGTCTGATTCTAGACGATCTCCTAAAATAAAAGTAATAAAGGTATGATAAACTATCATGCCTTTCCATCTAGAATAATAATTCATTTTGATGTAATAATTTTCTTATACTCATAGATGTATACAAAATCTCTTAAGAGACTTACTATAATTACAGTCTCATATATATAAGGGATATTTGTTTCTCATTAATATTGTCATAAGCAAATCACTTTTTAATTCTTTTCTTCTTTAAAAACGACAAGGTTCAGGGTGTATAAATACCCTTTAAACTATCTAAATAAGAGTTCGTAACTTTTGATTTTGTATGATAAGCTTTTATAAATTTCAAAATATTAACCCACTTAAAACTCAAGAACAAACATCATTGTTCCTTAAATTTAAGGCTTTTTAAGATATTTATTGCATTTATCATATATACTGACTTTACCATTAGAGTATCTTTAAGTCCCCCGATTGAAACTGTTTTTATAGGTACTCAAGTTTTTACAAAAACTATGGAATTCCTAAGGCTAAAGACAAGTACTTGAACATATTAATTAACCATAATCCAAAACATTAAATAACATGTTATTTATATATTTTGAATTTTGAAACATCATTAAAAATATATATTACTTTAGCCAAAGAACCCATATTCAATCTTGGTTTTCGTTCAAAAATACACTTTTTTTTTCAACAAAATGAAAAATAAAAATTCTAAAATACATGGGATAGAACATGCCATCTTCTAGTCGATAGAAGAAAAGCGTGGTGCGTGGAAGAGTGTTCTCTGTAGTGATAACAGTTGAGCTGATTTCTGGTGAACTGAGAATCAATGAAGCACTATAGAGAAATGGCTCGTGATATAAGAGATTGAATTTGATGAAGGACATCCTTGATCTTCAACTCTTATAGTGAAAATGATTATAATTGTTCATGAATTCTTACAACTAACTATTTCCCCCTTCACGCGAACTCAATCAAAAAGAAAAACTACAAGGTTATTTTATACGATACTCCGATAACAAATAGCTGCTCTTCATGACATTTTAAAGTCCGCACAACACGATTTGAAGTAGTTTTCCTCAATTCAATTTGACAAAAAGGTTCTTGACTGATTAAATTGCATTAAATTTGTAAGATGGCCACCACTTAAAATTTTGAAAATGCTTAAAAAATAAAAAGATGTTGGAAATGTTTTAGTAATAACCAAGTTAATATTTCTTAAATTAAATTTCATGAAAAAGAAAGAATTATGATAATACCTATTCATTAATTAGAATTTTCAATGATGTTTAAGAAACAAAAAAAAAAACCTTTGATAAATTTTGAAAATGCTTGGTCAATAATTGTTTTTGAATATGTTTAAGAATTTTTTTTTTAAATTCAAAAAAATATCTTAATTTGAAATTATTTAAGATATAATTGTTTTAAATGTTTCAAAAATTATTATTTTTTAAAATAATTTTAAATGAAAAATGATTTATTTGTTTATGTAGGATAGATGATATAAAAACAAGACAGAAACAGTAGTCCCCCACACCAAAAATTAGAGATCTGACAGCCAGAAGCCATAGAACAGGAGGCGGAACACAAGATCAATACTTCCAATGGCCTCTAGACTACAACCGAGTTGAAAACCAACAAGGGGCCAAACACAAAACCAAGGAATTAGCCAAAACGGAAAGCCATATCCTCAATTTTATCCTTGCCAGTTTAATTTGCACTGTCCCGAAGCTACGAAAACTACAAATGTGTGTGTGTGGAAGAGAGGAACCCTAGAGATTGAGAGCGACGACCTAGTCTTGTGGAGGAAGTCTAAGACGCAAGAATTTGTGTTTGACAATTCTCGAATCGATCGTTTTTCTAATATGCTAACAAAATAGCTCTACCTAACACCCTTTTGGCAACTAGGCCGGCAGACTGATCCATGACCACATCTATATATTACATAGAGATAAGGGTGGCCAGCCCATGTATCAATGGGTTTCACATTCCGTGACATGTGTCAGATAATCAGGCTCGGAGGAACGAGGACCTCCAACAAATTCATGATACATAGATGGAGTATAAACGTTGATTATGACGCTTAATATATGATAATATTTCCATTAAACTAGCACACACGAACCGCTTAATTTTGAAGAAGTGCGTCAAGTATTCGAAAAAGACTGAAGTGCATTAAACTCCCAAAAACGAATGAATGAAAGAATGGAATGGAATGGAAAAGAGAAGAAAACTAAGTGTATGGTTATAAAAAAACAATTTTACATGCATCTCTATTTTACAAGGCTGTTTTGTGGTGAGAAATCGGGAGTATATCTACACCTGGAGCTATGAGGGGTATATTATACCATTCTATGGCAGCCATTTCTACATATTTTGTGACATCAACGTTGGTTTTCCAGAATTCCGATTGAACCCTGTGATCGATCGATCGATCGATCAAAGAATTGGAGTGTCGTGACATGTAGGTGTTTGATTTATTACGTGTGTCTATGCATGCATGTGTAAGCATTGCTCAACTACTATCGTTTTGACATTTTATTCGCACTCGTCTGCAAGGAAGCAATAGCCACAAACGGAGGGCATCCGTCTCGGCAGGGAGCATTGTTTGCTCGTTAGTATTTGAGCCAACAAAATGTATACAAATGCTTCTGACAATTTGCTATGGCCAAAATCAAATGAGTACCAGCAACCACTAAGCAATATTGTTCGTTTTGACTATTTGGCCTTGAGTCGATCAACGCCTGTGACCACATAATTTTATTGCTTTCTAATCTGGGAGGGTTCACATGGGGCCATGAGAAGAAGACGATCGAGAGCAATATACTAACATGTGGAGAGCCACATATATATAGTGGAGGATGCCAAGGATACAGTGAATCCAGCTCTGAATGTTTTATTTTATACCAGTCAGTTCACTCGCTTATATTTTTTTTTCCAGAAGAAGACAGGTTTTCTAGTGATATTCTCATTTCGTCTCTTTGCAGCTTCAGCTACAACCACAGAGTTCCTTTTCAAGTAGTGAGGTCGAGGAACATCTAGGTTGAGAGACGAGTGACGGCCCATGTTAGCAATAAAATCTACGAGGCCACCACCCTGCTCACCACAATTCTAAACACACCTAAAATTCAAAATCTACGAGGCCACCACCTAGGCTGCCACTCCGCCGTGTCCCGTTTCTAATAAGCCCCCTGACATTAGCAAGCCCTTAATTATTTGCCCCATCTGTATTGATTTTCCACCCCTGACACTCTCTTCCTAGCTGACCGACCTTCAATTCCAACAGTATCGCAAGTAGCAACACAAGGATCATACTATCCCTCCTGCGAGGACATCCCCACAACAAGGGGAATTAATGCGTTGAGATGATACTTTTGGTGTATTTACTCTTTTTTTTTTCCCAGCACATCAAATTTTAATTATGATTTTTAAATATTTTATAAATTCTCAAATATTTTCTAATCAAGTGCTATTATGTTAAATACATGTTAACATTACTGTTAAATTGGCACATGATGCATGGTAATGTGTGCAAGAAAAAAATTATTTTCAGTCGAGTGTATGTGCTTTTATATTTTTATATTAATATTGTATTGAAAATATATTAAAATAATATTTTTTTATATTTTATTAACATTAACATATCAAAAGAATAAAAAAAACAAAAAAATATTTTAACAAAAAAATCATTTATTTAGTAAACAATGCTCAAAATGCAATGTCAAACACCTTCTGAGTGTCTATAACTTTAAAAACAGTTTCAACAAGCACCAATAATCTTCAAATCTAATAAATATCAACTTCAAAATCTTATATAGTATATATTTGATCAACTTAAATAAAATTGAAAATTAAAACAATAAATGTGTGTGTTATATTTGACCATAACTGGTTAGCTAGGTAAGAAAAAAATAGATTAAAAGAAACCAAAAATGTAGGATTTTGATGAAGCTTAAATGGACACACGTGTGTCTTATGAGATGAGAGATCTTTATTGAGAAATCTAAATGTATATAAAATAGATTTACTATATAAAATCATTATTTAAAAAAAAAAATTATTATTATTATTTTTATTACCTTTTACAATTACTAGTGGAAGTTTGTGCGGTTATGTGAAAGAGTAAGAGATTGAGTAATCTGAGTTTTTCTTTATTTGTATAATTTTTCTTTTAAAATAATTTTTTCTTAATTTTTAATTTTATTTAACTTAGTTAAATAAGGGCTACGTAAAAGATTTGTTAATTTTTAAAATAAAAAATAATCAATTGATAATTCTTTAGAATTAAAAATGCCCAAAACAAAAAATAAAGAGATATTCCCTCAAATAAAAAAACTAAAATTAAGCACATACCTATCAGCAAAAAATAATAATTATACATAGATGACACTTTACTACGTTGACGTGTTAATTTAATGGCCGTATCATTATATATCTGATATAATCTAAGAAAACCACTTGATTAGAAAGAAAAATTAAAAAATTCTTATACTTAAATAGTAAAAATAAAAATTGAATAGAAAAAAAATGTAAAAATCACACATAAAAAATTAACTATATTACACAATTGTAAGTCGCACGTCAGTTTGGTGTGATGACCCTTTCATTCATCCAATTGTAGATCCAAACTTGGCTAGCCTGCAAGGTGCTTCTAATTGTTGGCGGGGAGAATTTGTTGAGAAGTTAATTTACAGTTGGAAACTAACTACCATGAGAAGTTAGGAAGAGTCTTCGTTTATAAGGTGTACAAGATTTCATTACCTAATCAATAACAGCTCGAATCACAGCCATTCATCCAATGAAAAATTAATTAGTGGAGTGTAAAACGGTGATCAATAGGTGGTTAATCAAAATTACGTTAATTAGGCTATGTTGACGTGACTAATACCAGCTGTAATAAGAACTTGTTCCTTTTCATTTTCCGTTGGTGGATAGAAACGGTACTGGTCTGCAAGCCATTGCTAATTGGTGCCCGTTGTTATTATAGCGTCTGTTAAAGCCATTCTGTTAATGGAACTTGTATTCAAATTAGTGCAGGTTCATCAATGTAGCAGAATATCCATCATAAACAAGAGTTTGCTGGAACTTTGGTTATAAGAAAGTGAGAAGGAGCTAGCTGAAGATGTAACAGTTACAAAATTTGAATCTTTGTAATTGTAATTTTCTTTTTGAAATCTCTTCTTGGTCTTCAATGTTCGTTACCTAGCTGAAGATATAACAGTTATGAAGTTTGAATCTTTGTAACTATAACTCTCTTCTTGGTCTTCCATGTTTTTTTTCTTCTTATGTTTAACATTCTCCTGCAAACTGATGGGGACAGGAATCACCATCAATTTGGACCGTAAAAACATAAATCTTATTATAGTATGACCTTCGGTAAAGACATTTGCAATTTGATCATGTGTTGAAATATGTCATACCAGGATATCTTAAGATATGTTAATGATATCATCCACACATATTAGAACAAACAATTTAGATTTTGCTTGTTATAGTGTAAATAAACTATGATCAACAAAAGATTCTTGATATCCAATGTTAAGGAGACGGGTAGAAAATCTTTGAAACCAGGCTCTTGTAGCTTGTTTGAGGCTATAAAGTGATTTGTGCAATCTGCAGATAAACTCTGGTTTTAATTTATCAATGAATCCTTGTGGCTTCTCCATATAAACTTCATACAGAAAACCATGTAAGAATGCATTGGAGCAAGTTCAGTTGGAGGATGGTGTCCCTAATATACATAGTCAAACTTGTGATAATAATCAATTACAATATGTCCTGTGTGATAAAAAATTTGACATACTGGACATATGGTAGTTTGGTTTGAATTATGTCTTGCCATAACAGGTTGTCCTAACAAAGCATTAGGATAGGAGTGTTGTTGTTATGGACCTCGTGGTCGATTAGAAGGAATATAAGGTTTCTTCTTAGGTGTGAATGGAGACTTCTTGTTGGTAGCAAATGTAAAAGTAGTGTTATACACCATTGTTGATTGTTGAGTCTCTAGTAAATCTCACATGTGTGTGGCGTCGCGGGAAAAATATCCACTCTCTCAATGTATGTGTATCTATGTGGCAAATATTGGAAGACAAGGAATTCTTGTCTTTTATCAGTTAAATGAAATAGGAGTCGCCATGTAATATTTTAGTTACTAGAAACCCTAACTAGTCTCAGAGATCGGGTACAGGGACTGGTTGCGTAATGAAAAGGTATTAGCACCCTAAATACGTTTTACCTAAGATAAGCTACATTGTTTTATTGTTTGATAAAATCTAAAGTCTTGTCGTGTTTTCTAGTTCTTGGTCCGTTTGTGGTTTAAGAAAAATCATCTTCGGTAAAGAGATCCTTATCTTATCGGGTAAAACCTAACCGTTCTAACATCAACAAAAGAATTTCATATCCAGAATATGTCTTACGTATAAGGTTGTAACCCCATATACTAAAAAAAATCAAAATAAGTTTTTTGGAATTTTTGAAATATTGACCCAGTTCTCATGACTTTAATAAACTAGTTATTAAAGTCAAAATGATTGCTAAAACATATTTTTTGAAAATTTTTTTATATGAAAATATGATATGATTAATTTTTAGAGACTTGGTCGTGTGCATGAAAACAAGTTTATATATATATATATATATGATGTTTTTTGTAATGTTTCGACAAAAACCAGGTATTTTAATATCGGATTTGTATCTTTACGGTATAAAAATACAAACCGATATTAATTAAAATGAATAAAAAAATACGCGATAAAATCAGAAATGTTTCAAAATAATAATTGTTTTTGAATTTTTTTTTATATATATATATATAGAACGGGCTGGGTCTAGCTCGGGTCATATGGCTGGGCTGGACCCAACCAACCCAACCTAGCCATTGGTTCAAGCCAGTGACCTGGGTGAGTAGCAGGCACGCATGCCTGCTACTAAAATAAGTGAATTATAATTCACAACTACAATAGTATGTGAATTATAATTCATAGCTACTATAGCATGTGGATTATAATGCAAAGGATAGAAGAAAGGACTAACCTGGAGACGAAGCTGAATGCACTGGTGTGTTGTTGGTCCTCAATTTTTCTTTCAATCAAACACTCCATAAACTCAATTCAACCCTTGATAAAATTTAATTGAGTCCATAAACCTATGATTTTGGACTTTTCTTCCTCAAATTGAATTTTCATTGTCAACATGGCTTTCATCAGTTAAAAATATACTATCAAATTTCAGTTCTTATATTTTTGAACCTCCTCAACCAATTTATAGGCATTTTATGGGTGTTCCAGCTTCCTTTTCTCACTCTTATTATATATTTTTTTGGATTCCATCCGAATATATTTTTTTAATGTGTATTTTTTTTATTTTTTGTGCAAGAACCCAAAAATGAGTAACAACATATGCCCTCTCTTTACAATGCTTATGGAGCAAAGACTTTGCGTAGTAAGTTTTGTAAAGATAAACAAACCTAAACTTTTAATCTTAATCTTCTCAAAACTTGGCTGATCTGAAATTCTGTCTTTACAGCAATCTTTCTTCAACCAGGAACTAATGATCCAAACTTGATTATTTTGAGAACCCGATCTTGGTGCCCTTTTTTTTTTTTTAATTTCGTTTAAACCAAAGCTAAAATCCTCTGCGTGGTTGGGCTAACTTGAAATCCCATCCGGTGATCCCTTTTAACCAGAACCAATGTCTGTGTGTGGTTGGGCTAACCTAAGATGTCGATCTCCTTTAACTAGAACCAAAATTTATATGGTTAGGCTAATCTGAGATCCCATCTGACGATCTCCTTTAACCAGAACCAATATCTGTGTGTTCTTCATGATGGCAAGGTTTGAACTTTTTGCTTTTATTTTGAGAATTTTCTAATGGTAAGGTTCTTCTCATTTTTGTTCTTGATGATAAGGTTTGATCACACTTTTCACTTGGTGTTTTTTTTTTTTTTTGATTTTTTGTGATTTTGTAGGAATGACATTGGTGTTTCGTGATTGCAGGGTTGGCATCTCTCCTTCATGATGACTTAAATTAACTGGATTTTTCTTGATGGCAAGGTTGGAAAACTTGGTTCTTCTCGATTGCAGTGTTGATCTGAAGACTCATGATGACAAGGTTGATCTTCTCATTTCCTTGAGATTTTCCTAACAATAGGGTTCATCTCATCTTCTTCCCGTTCTAGGGTTACAACCATGATTCTCTGTTATTATCAGCCCAATGATGCTTTTTTTGTCCTTAATTTTGCTAGATTTCTTTGAGGATTTTCCTATAAAAAATATGTGTGCAATGCTTTGAGGTTAGATGACATGCATGCATCCTTACCTAATTTGAAATATAGGTCCCCCCTTATTTGATGTTCCATCATCATAGGGTGTATTTGTTTGCTATCTAAAACCTTCTTTGCTCTTTCAATGTATTGACTTATTCATGTGCTAGCCATCCACTCAACTGTAAATGCAGTGCCTATCCTGGGCTGTCTTCGATGATTAATGTTTTCAATGTTTATAAAGTATGACCGTGCCCCCAAGTATGGTGTTGTTTGATTCGTTATAAAGAAGCTTAACAAATCTCATCTCCTGGATTCTCTTGAGAATCATTTTTTGATAAGCTGTGTGCATCCTACCAGTACTCATCAAGAGGTTTTCTAGTGTCATCCTCATCTTATAACCAGCCATCAACTTACCTCCAGTTCAAACAATACTTTTCAAGTACATGTTATCATCAGCCTTCTTGGAAATTATCCAATCGTCCAGACATGCATCTCTTTGTTGTATGCTCATATTCTTCTTAATAGATCCCTCTCAGCTCATCTAATCAGATTGTGAAAAGAAAAGCATCGACATTATCAATGATGTTCTTCACCCATATTCATGCGGTGAAGGGCACCTTAGCTTCAAAGTAACTTGTCCCCGCAATCAGTTTTGGTGGTGTGTATTTTTATATTCATTTAAATGCAACTGTATGACAACCTCTGTTGAGAGTCACAACCATGTTTTGAATGATGATATGAAAATGTCCTTTACGTGTAGCATTGCTCTCTAATTAGTCTTGGTGGTGTGCATCTTTTCAATATTTATTCAATCATGTGTCCACATTGGTTGGTAGCCATGTTTCAAAAGATGACGACATGAAACTGTCCTTCAAGTGCAACATTGTTCCACAGTCAGTCTTGGTGGTGTGCGTGTTTTTGACATTCATTTACATTTAACCGTTTGTCCACATCGGTCGACAACCATGTTTAAGAGATTAAAACCAGATAAAGATGTCCATCAAGTTTAACGCCACTCTTATTTGCTGTTGGAGTTCTCTAGATCTTGACTGTCTTTGAAACAATATTGCCTCTGGTGTGATCTGAATTATCTTTCTTTAAACCACATTGTCCTTAGTTCATCGATTCATCATTTAATCATCTTTCTTTGCCCCCAGTTGATTTGAATACTGTTTGTTTTCATTTTGAGGGTCCATTGCCTTGCCTCCTAAGTGGTCAACTTTCCAAGGATGATTGAGAAGAGTTGTCACTTCTGTCAAGGGTTTTGCAAATTCGATCGATGTTCTTCTTATTTGACAATCTTTATTGTTTTGAAATCAAATCTCATATTTCAAATCTCATATTTGTTCAATTCTAATTGCTGAAATGAAATAAGAGAGATGTCAGTTTTGGAAAGTCAAGCTTTTTGGTCAAAGGCCCTACACACACCATTCAAAATATACAGTTCTTTTATTATCTTGTATTTTAAAAACAAAAATTGACTCATTGTAAGATTAAAATGGCTTTTCCATGGTTCTTTATGTTATGTTAGTTTTTAATCTTTGATCTTGGGTATATCATTTGATGGTCTGTGATGAGGTGACCTTCTATGAATTTCAAGGAAAACAAAAGTCACAAGTCAGAACTTGAGGATTTATCAAGAATGTTTGTTTTCTTTTGAGCACCTATTTTATCAGCATGCATAATAATCAGTAGCTTGATTCATGAAGTCACTACCCTTATGGAAAAAAACTCTTCAAGTTTTGAGATCGCCATTTATCGGTTCAAATTGCTTATTTGATCAAAAAAGGCTTTTAAAATCACGCAATGCAAGCTATGGTTTCATGACTATGAAAGAAGAGGAGTTTTACAGGCTCAAAAGGTATTTGAGGGTTTCAAAGACATCGGATCAACATCATCTATTCATCAAATTACATATAATGATGTTCACCTTAAAGATCAAAATTTCTTAACATAAGCCATAATGCACATCTAACTTTCCTTGATGAATAACCAATCTCAATCATTTGATAACATTAGAGGTTTCATCATAGATACCAAAAGTCTTGTTTGTAGCTCAATATTTTTTTTATATGGCTTTAACATAGCCTTCCTTAAAGTTTTCTAACATGCCCCAAGTCTATGTCTTCTTTATTTTAGCTCTCTCTTAAACGTTGAACTTTTGTTCTAAGCCTTCCTCTTATCTGTTGACTCTAACATTGTCCTAATCTTTTTTAACATAAATCTCTTATTTGCCCCGAGTGTGGGGTGTGATCATGGTCAGGGTTTCTTTTAAAAAGAATATTCTATTAGGCTCAAAATAGGTTTGTAAGGGATATATTTTTAGAAAGTGAAGGGATATCAAAGATGGTATTTTCTCATTTCAAGCAAGGTTGGTTAAAATCGATAAATTTTGATCTCATCTAGTGTAATGATTTAGACTTGTAAGAATAACTATTGAATCCATTACGTGTCATTATGCATACTGCTAAAACTTAGCTACATGATTTGTGGTTCAGCTTCATGTGTGGGTTCGAAAATTATTTTTTCTCCTCATGTCATTCTAACAAACATCGAGTCATTTTTGTAATCAAAACACTTTTAGATCTTTCAAGATTGATTAGCTTTAATTTTGCATGTTGGAGTTTGAAAAAATGAAATGTTAAACATATCCTGACTTCATAACAATAATGAGACAAAGCAAGAGATATGTTTCGTTAAAGGATGAGATGTGATCCCAAAACAAAATGCAGAATGACAACTCCACAACAAAATAATTGACAATTCAACACCATTCTTGAATAAACTTTTCTTGCAATATCTGTGTTTTGCCAAGCAATTTCGATCGCTTGTCATTCTGAGGATGTTGTGGTGACAATATGGCCAATGACCTTATCTTTCAAAAATTCAATTTGCCTTTTGTTCACTATCCTCTGAACTCGATTCTTGAAATTCTTGCAACTATTCAACTGAATGGCTTGAAGTCCTCCTACGATATTCAAATCTCTTATTTGGATTATACCACCTAGGAAATAGTGGTTGTATGGGATTTAACGGATTCAAGGCAACAAGTTTGGAATCTAGGAGATGCTGTTAGGCAAACTTGAGTGGCAGAGGTATGTCAATCTTTGACAAAGAAATTTGAGTAGTTAATGCTTAAGTGAGACTTGACTAGACCACATAACCATGGTTTCCCAACTTCAGAGTCATCTCCTGATTCATCTTTCATAACTATTCTGGAATCCTTGACAGAACCTTTAATCTTTCCCATTTACTAAGCTTGTTCAATTCTTTCAGCAATCTTTACAACATCATGTCAATATTCCAATGTTGTTGTGGTTGTATGAGGATTATAGAAACTTTCCAACAGCTAGGTAATCTTGTTGATTAGTACTTAAAAGTGTATTTTTATCAAGGTTTTATATCATCATTTTGCACTTGAAGTATCAATAACTCCTTAACTATAACATGTTTTATAATAACATATCTAATAATATAAGATACCTTTAATTTATGGTAAATATTTATTTTAAATGCAGGCCTATCACATAAATGAAAGGATTGATTGATGAGTTTAGGTACTGAAATTTAAAGGACAATTAGAGGGTCAAACTTAGAAAAAAGATGCTGGTTTAATCCAAACTGGAACACTATTCTGTAATTGGGTCATATCTAGAGCTGTAGATCTTGGATTTAGGTCTGCTTTACATGGATGGAAAGCTAGGACAGACGCCTAAAACTTTCATGTAGAGTTCAAGATTTAAAAAGGCCGTTTTCAAATCCAAATTATAGCAACAACGGAGAAGTCTGAATTTGTTCTGCAGCCTAAACATTGTTTAGTGTTTAGCCTATATCTCGAGTTCTAGAAGTTCAAATGATCAAATTTTTTTTCATAGAAATCTAAGACAATTTCCTAGAGCTTTCATGAGTTTAGTCTATTCAAATTCAGATGTTATCAATGATGTTTTGTTTACACAAGAAGATAAGGATTGTCACCAAGTCAAGATGTGGCCACCTACTCAATAATTAGTCATCAAATCAATAGTTTTAAATTTTGGCCTATAAAAGGAGGCATTTGCCATGCATTTAGGCATATTAGTTGTTCAAATCAAGATCATGCTCTTTATTTCTCTCTTTATATTTTTGTAATGCTTAAATTTTGCTTTCATTAATATCTTGTTTATGCTTTGTATTTCCTTTCCTTTACTTAGTTAACTTGTATCTTATTTATATTCTTATCTTGTTTATTTATGTTTCTCTTCTTCATTATGTGTAGCTAAGTTTATTATGTCAAGGTGAAAACATTACACTAAATGTGTAAGAATAAGTATAATATAAACTCAATATGGACTTCAATGCTTATATCCTAAACAACTTGCTATTAACATGTCTTATCATTTTTATGTTATTAATTCTTAATACCTTACTTGTTAAATGGTTAATCTAGATTTGTGTTGTATAATACTTGGTACAACAAATGCTTGACACTTTCATAGCCCAGTCATTGTTAACATAAGTTAGCATCATAAATTTCTAATAATATTTAAAAGTTTGGTGTTACTTAAATAAGATAATTAATATGATCATGTTAACAATTTAAAATGAGTTATTAATGACAAATCATCCAATTGGAACCTTTTTTGTGTGTGGTTTCCAGTTGATTAATAACAAGAGTTTATACTTTACTTATTTGAAATATCATTAGTGGATCCTCTAGCCTTGACATTTGTTTTTATCATTGTTTAATCCTCACATTAATCTTACATCTCAAAGTCCTCTTTAACTTATTATTATTATTTATAATTTATATAGGTAACCTCTCTGTGGTTCAACCTCGGTCTTGCCGAGTTATTTATTACTTCAACACTCCTACATTTGGAAGAAAACATCAATTTTTTGGTCATGTCACTTGGCAGCACATGGAAACATACAACACTGCCACCGCCAATGTGTGGAAACACATGTCGTCTCAACTATAAGATAACCTAAAAAACTCCGTTATCTCATTTTTTATTCTTCACTGACAGTGCAACAAACAAACATCTGTAGAGGGAATTCTACTCTATTGAAGTTTCAGTCTTCTTCTTATTTTTCAGCCCATATCTATTTCTTCTCCCCAATTTTGTGTTTTAATGCTGAAACTAGTGGGAAACAATCATAGATGATTTAACACTACTACACCTCTTCTTTGATTCCACATTGGCAGATTTACAAACAGATCTCTGCATAAAAAGTTCTACTCTGTTGAAGTTTGACGCTATTCTTATTTTCCCTATTAGGTTTGTCTCTTCTCTCTAATACTGTCTTTTGGTAATGCAACTGCTGGGAGAAAGTTTTATAGAATTTAAAACTACTATATCTCCTTTTGTATTCCCCACTTGCAGAGCCACAAACGGATTTTTGTAGAGAGAGCTCTGCCACATTGAAGTTCAACATCTGCTCATGTTTTCAAACCAAGTTTGACTCTTCTGCCTATTACATTATTTTGGTGCTGAAACTGGTGGGGTAAATTTTCATATCATCTGAAACTACTACATCCCCTTTTGTATTCCTCACTTGCAGAGCCATAAACAGATCTCTATAGAGAGAGCTCTGCTACGTTGAAGTTCAAGGTATACTCATGTTTTTTAGATAGGGTCTGGCTTTTTTATTTACCATTGTATTTTGGTGCTCCTGCTAATGAGAGAAAGTTTTGTCGAGTATGAAACTAATGCATCCTCTTTTGCATTTCCCACTTACAGAGCCACAAATAGATTTTTATGGAGAGAGTTCTGCCACATTGAAATTCTATACCTGCTTTTGTTTTTCAGATCAGGTTTGGCTTTTCAACCTACTACAGTGTTATGGTGGTGCCACTAGTGAGAGAAAGTTTCATAGTATATGAAAATACTACATCCCCTGTTGCATTCCCCACTAGCAGATCCACAAACGAATCTCTAAAGAGAGAGCTCTACCACATAGAAGTTCAGTGTCTAATCATGTTTTTTTTAGACCAACATCCTGTGTTATTAAACTTGAATTGAGTTCACAGTGGGGTGACTTCAAAGAAGGCCAATGCATATGGCACGGAAGGCTGGCAGCTATTAGATTCCATTGGAAAAAATGTAGGCGATGAATAATTAATAGTGCAAATGAACCAGAAAGAAGATCATCTTTAATTGATGACAAAAGGCATTGTTGTTGTTGTTCACGACTAAAATGAAAGAGAGGCAATGTAGCTTTGAGGTTGTGATCGTTGTTAGTGAAGTGTTAAGGAAAAGAGTTCATTATTTTTCTTTGTGCAGGACACGAATTGACAGTGCTTCTATGAGAGGCTGTACAAACATTCCCTTTCCACTCTTAAAGTTCAGCACTTGTTCAAGCTGATTTATGAATCTACCTACTTCACCTTGTTGCTCTCAATTTCCTTTTGACAATCAGTCTCTCGCCAACCTTTTTCTTCATTTTTCATCTTTCAGGTATAGCAAATCTTGGATGGGGGACCTATGTTTCAACCCTCTTGCTAACCTCTTTCTTCATTTTCCATATTTCAGGTGTAGCAAATCTTGGGTGGGGGGCTAATGTTTCAACTTGACAACATGTATAATAAATTTATGAACATGTTTCTATATGATGAGCTCACCCTTCCAGGGTTGACACATGGTCATAACCCTTGCATGATGATACAAGGATTTTGATTCTTGCTCTACAACAAAAAATTCCTAATTAACAACCATTGTGGCAACCACAAGTATTGAGTTCAAGATGCTTCATGAAGGGTTTACTTTGATGTAAAACAATAGGTAACACACACAACCTAAGTACATGTTCTATTCATTAAGTGAGACAAAGGGTAGGTTGACTATCTAGTCTAAAAAAAGGTCTCATATCTGCCCAGTGACGATCTTCGTAAAGACAGTATAGAGACGTTGCGAGAAATGGTTAAGACACGTATGCTCACCATTACCAAGCAGGCACTCAGATATAAGTTGGGTGTTTCACGCATTTGAACCTTGACCAATAGTTATAGGACAAATCGCTAATCCCCCTCCTAACTTAATAAGATTGTGTGTGATTCCCAAAAATTAAATTGTGTGATGCATGGTGCAGTTTTATTCAATGCATGATCAAATATGTACATAAATTAAAACATGTAAAATAAAATAAGCTTATTAAGATAAAACACATAAACTAAACAAAACACAAAGATAAGACAAAAACAAAGCTTAGTCCATAAGGTTTCTAATGGAGTCGTCATTCTGTCACACGTGTTCAACGTTGCGGCAAAAATATCCACTCTCTCAATGTATGTGTATCTATGTGAAAAATATTGGGCGATAAGTAATTCTTGTCTTTTATCAGTTAAATGAAATGAGAGTCGCCACCTAGTATTTTGGTCATTAGGAACCCTAACTAATCTCAGAGATCGAGTACGGGCATAGTTTTGAAACCCGACCCGGTCAAGTGATCGGGTCACGGGTCAGATGGGTTGACCCGGGTCAACCAAAAAAAAAAAACACCTATAAAAAATCGGGTGATTTGCATGTGATTTTGACTTTTTTTCTTTGGATTCTTCAATTGTGTTTTTGGCTTTTAAACTTTGAAAGATTTCCTTTTTAATTTTTGTTTTTACATTTGTAGATCTTGAAGCTGAACCATACATTCTAGATTTAAAGAGAGAGAGAGAGCGAGAAAGCAATTAGCAGCAGCAATGGAGGTGGAATTGAAAGATATGCTTAAAGATCTTGATTATTTGAAGAAATCACTGTCAAATCCTTCAAACCTGGCTTCTTCAAATCATAAGGTAATGGGATTGCATGAATTCTTTTATCTTCTCAAGTTAAATGTGTTTGGTAATATTGTTTTTTGAAGTTATATGAAAAATCATGTTTGTGCTCGTTAGTTTGAAAAACTTGTGAAAGTGTTGGGTAATCGCCTGTCCCTAGTGATTCTTTTGTACTGCTATATTTTTTGTTCCCCAGTAATTCATTCATCAATGCTAACAGAGGTGACTGGCAGAAGAAAAGACAGAAATTGATGCAAAAATCAGGTTAGAGAAACATACCTGAGGGCTGAGGTGACTGGGCAAGAGAAATTGATGCAGAAATCGGGCTAGAGAAATCGATGGCATCATAGCAACGAGTGAAAGAAGGATTATCGCAGAGAATGAACAGAGAGTGAAATTAAAATTGATGTGCTGGGTTGAAATTGATGTCAGAAATGAGAAAATGGTCAAGAATAAAGAAAATATCAAAATAGAAAGTGAAAGAAGGAGATTCAAACCTTTTTTATAGAGATCAATGGTCAGACGTCCGCTGCTCCTCAGCTGAGTTTCTATCGCAGAGATTAATTAGGTTTATTGCTTCGTTCTTCTTCTGTTTTCACTCTTCAGTTTTCAGCGTTTTGGCATTAGATGGCAAAAAACGACGTCGTTTAATGACAATGAAAAAAAAATTGACCAGGTCTCACCCGGGTTTGACCAGGTGCACCGGGTCCTGGGTCGACCCGTCGGGTCAACCGGGTTTCCCCAGGCCAATTCCCGAGCGGGTTTTTGCCTCCACCCGGACCGGTCCCAGGCCCGGGTTGGCCGGGTCCCGAGTCGACCCGCCGGGCCGGTCCGGGTTTTAAAACTCTGGGTAGGGGGATTGGTTTTGTAATAAGAAGGTATTAGCACCTAAATACACCCTACTTAAGGTAAGCTGCATTGTTTTATTGTCTGATAAAATTTAAGGTTTTGTCGTGTTTTCTGGTTGTTGGTCCGTCTATGGTTTAAGAAAATCCTCTTCGGTAAAAAGATCTTTATCTTATCGAGTAAAACCTAAACGTTCTAACGTCAACAAAAAAATTTAATATCCAGAATACGTCTTACGTATAAGGTCGTAACCCTAGATACTAAAAGAAAACAAAATGATTTTTTTTTTGAAATATTGGCCTCGTTCTTTGGATTTTAATAAACTGGTTATTAAAACGAAAATGCATACTAAAACATATTTTTTGAAATTTTCTTTATATGAAAATATGATATGATTTTTTTAGAGAAATTTTTCAAAACAATAATTATTTATTGAAGAAAATTTTTTTTATTTTTATTTTTTTTTAAATGAACTGGGTTCAACTCGAGCCATGGGGCTGGGCTGGACCCCACCAACCCAACCTAGTTACTGGATGAAGTTAGTGACCCAAGGAGAGGCACGCATGCATGCTACTGAAATAAGTGAATTATAATTAACAACTACAGTAGCATGTGAATTATAATTCACAGCTACTGTAACATGTGGATTACAATGCAAAGGAGAGAAGAAAGGACTCGCGTGGAGATGAAGCCGAATGCACTGGTGTGTTATTGGTCCTCTGTTCGTGTCTCTATCCTCTTTCTGAGTTTTCTTTTTTATTCTCTGCCCGTGTGTTGTTCCACTGTCTTCTCCTTTTGCTTCTTTAATTTTTTTTTTGTTCCTCTATGCTTCCTCTACTCAAGGCGAAGATGATGGTGATGAAAGCGTGAGGTGCTGCTGATTAAATGGAAGCTCCCGCCCCTGGTTTTTTTCTTCTTCTCCGGTTCTCATCTTTTCTCCCCGTTTATGTTCTTTCTTTCACCCTCTGTTCTCTGTGTCTTTTTTTTTGGTCTGTTTTGCTTCTGTTTATCTTCTCTCTCTCTACTCTGTTCTCCCCTCTTTTCCTTTGCTTTTCTCTCTCTTTTCTTTTTTTTCTTCGGTTTCTCTTTTCTATTCCTTCTTTTCTATGTGTTTTTTTTTCCCTCTCTTTGGTTTTTTTCTCCTCCATATACTCTATCTTCTCCTCCCTGTACTCTCTCTCTCTCTCTCTTTTTTTCCTGTTCTCACAGTTTTTCTCCTTTTTCCCCCATCCACCTCTGCTCGATCCTTCCTCTGGCTTTTATAGCCAGAGGATGCAGACGTTTTTGGAAATAACAAAGTAATGGCCGGCGTGCATCATGGTGGCGTGAAACATGCCCCCAGATTGAAGCGGCTCCATTGCAAGCGCATTCATTGCATTTATTGTCGAAACCGTCGCGGATGAAGAAGGCAATGAACATTTGTCAAGGAAATGGCGCCGTTTTCGAATTCAAAAAACAATAGTTTTGATTTGGTCCTTGGATGTGCTTGCAATTTTGTAATCAAGCCCCCCAGGAAAATTGTAATTGGATTCCTTCATTTTAGCGCAATTTACAAGACAGTCCTTGGTTTTGGATTCATGTGATTCGACCCTCAATTGATCAATAAACTTCTAATTTCTTCAATTTAGCCCCTGATTTGACCAAATCAACTCCTCAAAAATATAATTTGACTCTGGGACTTTAATTTCTTCCACCAAATGCCTAAATTGACTTAAAACTCAATTTTTCTTTCAATCAAACCCTCCATAAACTCAATTAAACCCTTAATAATATTTAATTGAGTCCATAAACTTATGATTTTGGACTTTTCTTCCTCAAATTGAGTTTTCCTTGTTAACAAGGCTTTCATTAGTTAAAAATATATTATCAAATTTCAATTCTTGTATTTTTAAACCTCCTCGACCAATTTCTAGTCATTTTATAGGCGTTCCAGCATCTTTTTTTCACTCCTATTATTTTTTTGGATTCAATCCAATTTTTTTTTTAATATGTATTTTTTTATGCCTTTTTTTTGGGTGAGAACCCAAAAATAGATAATAACAGTAAAGATTCATGATTCATGATTCATGATTGAGTAGCTCATCACTGAAATCTTCAAAGGTAAATTCATTATCTTTGGAAACAAAATTGAAGGAAGTAATGAATGAATTACATTCCTGATTAAGTCCTCCAAGTATGAAGTAAATTAAATCTTGATCATCAATTATTTTTCCTGCAGCTTCTAATTGATCTGCAATGAATTTGGTATCCTCCAAGTATGTAGAACAATTCTTGGATCCTTGTGTGATAGTATGCAATTGCCTTCTCATATATGCAATGCAAGATCTAGATTGATTGAAGAACTTGATCTTGAGTGCATTCCAAACTTGTTTGGATGTATTCTGGCCATAAAATGAGGCAACAAGATTTGTACTTATTGAAGACAAAATAAGTCTAAGTAATGCCTGGTCTTTCTTATACCATATAGTATATGCAGCATTGGTAGTACCATCTACATTTGTCTTCTCAGGAATAGGTTCAGATCCTTCCACGAACCCTAGAGGATCATTGCTCTTAAGGAAAGGTAGAAACTGAGATTGTCATCCTAAATAATTTGTTCCATATCGAGCTTAAAAGAAGTAAGAGCTACTGTTGGATTGAGATGTAAAAGGTTACTGGTATTGCTAGAAAAAACATCTTTTGCGGAAGCTTAAATAAAAGTAGCATGAGCTAAAGTGCTCTGATACTAAGAAAGGAACAAACAATTATAAGGGAAAACGTGATCTGTACATATTTTCTTAATGAATAAATAATAGTACAACAGAAGCGCGCATATATGTGTGTGTGTGTGTATAATTTATGAAATATTATTACAAATATAGTTTGAACTTCAATTTTGAAATCATGATTAGTGTAGGTTCATCAACGTAGCAGAATATTCATCATAAACAATAGTTAGCTGGAGCTTCAGTTATAAGAAAGTGAGAAGGAGTTAGCTGGAGATGTAAGAGTTACAAAGTTTGAATATTTGTAGTTGTAACTCTCTTTTTGAAATCTCTTCTTGGTCTTCAATATCCGTTAGCTAGCTGGAGATGTAATCAATCTTTGTAAGCCCTCAAAACTTGTTATCTTCTTATGCTTAACAGATCCGAGCTTGGTATGGAAATATCAATGGAAAAAAGTATCTGGGAAGGATTTGCTGCTCTGTTAGTTAGACAGGGAGCACCCAAAACACCATTTTTGAGTTCTCGGCTCCCGGCCTTAAAGAATGAATTATAACTGGCTCAAAGTGTCATGGATCTTTCTTTTTTTTTTTTTTAAAAAAAAAAAAAACCAAGGAAAGGGAAAACACTTGCCGGAAGGGTTGCCAATTTATTTTTGAGATGTCTACCACGAAGTCAAGGATTCAAAATCACCATCCGTCGCTCAAGCTTGATGCGCTAGCTTGTAAAGTGACAAATAGAGTGTTTTTTTTTTAATGGTCATGTTGAGGTTTTTTAAGCCGTTGACGGCCAAAGCGGACCGATTGATTTCCATTTCCTGCTATTGTTGACAATAGAAACAGCACAGCTAGATCATCGTATTAAGCTTATTCAAAGGTTTAGGAATTATTATTGGAAGAGGATTATTCACCCTTGTTTAGTCATAAAACAACGAGGCCTCCCAATAATTATAAAAGACAAAAAGGAAAAATGAAAGGACTAAATCACCAGGGAATTCTAGTCTTGTTTGAGAAAGGAAACAAACTTATGCAGTAATTCAACAGCCTTCTCTGAATTGAGATCATGCAAATAGAAGCAGTGCTCTACATCTTCATTCTCAACAATTTCAACGCTTCCCTTCCATCCACTCTTCTTCAACTTCTCGTAATAGTTCCTTCCTACAGCAATTAAGCTGTCTTTCTCAGCCACAAAGATCAAAACCCTCTCACAGCCAAGCCTAGCAAGATCTTCTAGTCCCGGATTCAGCCTGGGATCATCCAACCCACTATTACTAGGGCACATGTATAACCACATCTTGTCATCCTCGGTGCCACCAAAAAAATGGATGCACCAAGATCATGCCAACTACCTTCACTCCGGGTAACCCAAGTGACCCGACCCGGAATGCTAGAGTATGTGATATGTTAGCCCCACCACTGTCTCCCCCCACAAAAACTTTACCAAAATCAGCGTGATTGTTCAGCCACGGATCAGCTCCACTCCCATCAGCATGTGAAGCCACCCACTGGAGCGCTTCCCACGAGTCCTCATAGCATGCTGGTATCGGCCTGGTAGGGAAGAGACCATACTCAACAGAGACAAGACAACAATAACGTTAGCGTCAGCTGCTACTTTGTTGCATAAAACATGGTAGGGAATAGCAGAGGGTGAAAACGCTACAAAGCCACCACCATGCATGAAAAGTAAGAGAGGGAGTTTTTGGTCAGGGGCTTTGAGTTTCGGCAAGAAAATACGGACAGACACTTGGGGTTCAGTTAAGATCATCACATCTTTGGACTGAACCCCAGTAATGAGGTCAGTGGATGGTGGGACTTTGGGGCATTCCGGCCAGACTAATTCGACACGGCTGTCTTTGTACACCTTGAAGGACCGAAACTCATGGACAACTTCATTATCAGCCGATGGCGCCATTGCTGAAAGAAAGAAGCTTGACTTACTGAAGAAAATGATTAAGAAGCAAGGTGGAGAAGTATGGACATGTAGCTAGTTCTTTCCAGATATAAATTCAATGTTCCCCTTTCATCGATGTTTAATATAGAAATAGATGCCATGCCTGCGGGATGTCACGACCTCGTGGCATGTTTGTGTGTTATTATGAATTTATTAAAAAAATTAAAAAATATTATATAGAGAAAAACTATTGAAATATATAATACAATTCACAATGTATAATGTTTTAAATAAAAAAAAACTACAAATTAAAATCAACAATGATTATTTTAAAAAAAAAACATTCATTAGAAAAAAAAATATATCTATGTAAAGAATTATTGTAGTACTCTATCATGTTTTAAAAAATAAAATTACAGAACTAAATTTTTAACTAATTCAATATTATAAAAAACTCAACAAAAATAATTTTAAAAAAACATTAAAACAAAAAAGAATAAAAAAAGAAAAAGACAATCTTGAAAATAATATATGTAAAACCCAAAATAAAATGGAAAAAAAAAAGAATTAAAAAAAGAAAAAAGAAAAGAAAAAGAAAAGCAAGTGTCATGGGAAATGCTACGGCACTTTCCCACACTTTTAGAATATTAGTTAATAATACCGTGCCTATCAATACTTTAAAGGAGCGCATATGTCAGTTTATGTGCCTAATAATTAATGATTAAGCGGATGGGCAATAAGAGGATTTGCAATTACTTTAATGTTAATTGGCGGATCGTAGGGTTGGAAATGGATCGGTAGCCGTCGATAGCGGACACATAGTTTACTCTGCCGGTCAAGAAATGTTTTATTATTCTATTTTGATGACTGAATAACTCATATCACTAAGCGACTACAAGGTTTTGCCGAACCTCATTTGTTGATTGAATCACAATTATTAAAACTTGTCGGGCACGGTATTATTCTAGGACGTGATTGACATGCTACCTTATAGGTTAGGCGCAAAAAAAATAATTAATAAAGTTTGATTGGCATTCATCCCTCTCAAATTTACTCTCCAAGATTATTAGTTGTTCAAAATTATTATTGTACATTATTATTTAGAAGGTGTACGAGATTTCATTACCTTATAATCTATACCAGCTCGAATCCCAGCCATTCATCCAACGAAAAATTAATCAGTGGAGTGTAAAGCTGTGATCAATAGGTGGTTAATTAAAATTACGTTAATTAGGCTATCTTGACGTGACTAATACCAGCTGTAATAAGAACTTGTTCCTTGTCATTTTCCGTTGGTGAATAAAAACGGTACGTACTGGTCTGCAGGCCATGGCTAATTGGTGCTTGTTGTTATTATAGCGTCTGTTAAAGCCATCCTGATAATGGAACTTGTATTTCAATTCACACTTCCTTTTCTTAAGAGGTTTTTGAAGCTTTGAAAGAGGATTCCTGCTGAGATAGGCAAGCACGGAGAACTAGACGAATCTTCGTTATAATGTTTGAATCTTTTAACTGTAACTTTCTTTTTGAAATATCTTCTTGATCTTCAATGTCCGTTATCTAGCTAGAGATGAAGTAGTTATAAATTTTGAATATTTGTAATTATAACTCTCTTCTTGCTCTTCAATGTTTGTTATCTTCTTATGTTTAACATTCCCTTGCAAAATGATAGGTGTCATAATCCATTTTTAGGTTATTTTTTAAATTCATTTTTTCTCTTCCAAAAAATCAAAAAAATATTTAAACTAAAAATTAAAAAAAAATTAATAATAATAACAATAAAAAGAGGATGTCAGAGCGCCCATAAAATGGCTAGAAGTTGGTTGAGGAGGCTCAAAAATTCAAAGATTAAAATTTGACTATATATTTTTTACAAATGAAGAGCCTTATTGACAAAGAAAAATTATAATTCGAGAAAAAAAGTCCAAAATCAGATGTTTATGGACTCAATTAAATTTTATTAGAGATTTAAATGAATTTATATAGTGTTTGATTACAAGAAAAATTGATTTTTAAGTCAATTTAGGCTTTAATTTGAAGAAATTAAGGTTCTGTGGTCAAAGTAGAATTTTTGAGAGTTGATTTGGCCAAATCAGGGGCTTAATTGCATAGATATTAAAGTTTGATAGCCAATTAGGGATTTGATTGAAGAAATCCAAAACCAAGAATCAAATTGGAAAAGGTGCATAAATAAAGGGACTAAAATTGACCAAATAAAAGTCAAATTGAATAAATTGGAAGTTTATTGATTAATTAAGGGTCAAATTGCATAAATCCAAAACCAAGGACCAAAGAGAAAAACACACGAAATCTGGGGTTGAAGTTGAAGTTCTTTATGGGTAAAATTGAACAAAATTAAAAGTTTGAAGCTAATCAGGGGTGTAGATAAAAATAAATCATAAATTAAAGGACTAAATCGTAAGGTACTATTTATCTTCTTCTCCAGCGAGGCTGGTTAGGTGGCCACCTTCCCAAGGCATTTGGTGCCTCATTTCATCACCAAATTGGATGAAACGTACACATAAACGATCTTGTGATACCTAACTACACGCTAGCGTAAGCTGTTCGGGTTGATCGAGGCTGTAGAGGCGGTGGCACCACTCCAAAGTGGCCAACCCGACTAGCCATTTTTCCTACAAAATTGACAATTCATGATTGCTACTTTGAGCCAATGGTTGGGATGCTTTCCTGTTGAACCAAGGGTTGGGATTTTGTACCATACGATAAAATGTGTCCCTCTTCCACTGCCTATAAATAGATTTGATCTTCATGCCCAGGGGTGGATAAATGTGGGTTGAAATACAACAAAAAAACTAGCCTCCCTAACGTGGTCTGCCACCTTCACCTTCCTTCTCTTTCTTTCTCTACCATTTCAGAGCAAAACCACGCTGCCATTAGTATGTAAGCCTCCATATCCATAATAGGAAGCTAACACAACCGCTGGTCGACCACCTAGAGCCACCATCGGCCTCCTTTTCCTCTCTACAGCCCGCTCGTTTTCTCTTCCCTTTCTCTCTCTACCGCAGCCTCCTACCATAACCATCACCCCCACTGATATGTCCACCTCCATATCCACCAACCCAGATCTTCATAAGAGGCGGATCAGCCATCGCGACTGTAACCATCATCAAACTTCGCAGATTTCTTCTCCTTTCTTCCTCTTCCTGCCGCAACCACCACCAATCGCCACTGTTGGCACCGCTTGGACCATGCTGCCCTTCATACCGTCCAGACCACCGCCATCCCAGGTCAGCCTTCCTCCCTTTTTCTTCTTCTTCTTCTTCTTCTTCCCCATTGTTCACTGTGTGAACAGTAGGAGTGAATTAATTCACGCCTACTATTCATGCATGAACAGAAGGGATTTGGCCCAGAATTGTTTTTGGGCCGGGTTCGGCCCAATTCAAAAAAAATATTTTTAGAAAAATTTGTGATTTTTCCGCGTATTTTGTTATGGAATTTTGCTTAATATTGATTTGTATTTTTATACCGTAAAGCTACAAATACAATATTAAAATACTCGGTTTTCGTCAAAAGATTGCAAAAAATTTATAAAATAAAAAAAAATATATTTTTGTTTTCATGCATACAGCTAGGGGTGTTCAAAAAAACCGACCAACCGATTAAACCGAGAAAATCGAGAAACAATTAATCGAAAAAACCGAACCGATAGAAAAAACCGATTAAAAATTTTAAAAAAACCACCCGGTCCGGTTCGGTTCCGGTTTTAAAAAGCTTAAACCGATTAAACCGGACCAAACCGAACCGGTTTAATTGAATCTAAAACAAAATATAAAAAGAAACATCCTGAACCTAAATAATAAATACCCTAACCCTACAAAACTTTGCCAGCCGCCCCCCCCTCCAAAACCTTTCCAGCCCACTCACCATCCCCCTTCCCTTTTCTCCAAAACCTTTCCAGCCCACTCACCCTCCCCCTTTCCTTTTCCCCCTTCCAGCAACCCCATCCCTTCCTCCCCACTCTCTCTCCCTCTCAAAACCTTTCGAGCTGCTCACCCTCCCCCTTCCCCCTTCCCTTTCCAGCAACCCCATCCCTCCCTCCCCGCTCTCTCCCCCCCTTCCCCTTTTCCAGTGGCCCTACCCCTCCCTCTCTCCCTCTCCTCTGTGCACAAGGCTTAAAGATAGATCCAGTGATTTTGATTCAATTAAGGGAGATCTTTCAGATCTCAAGCGAAGAGCTTGGATTCAAAGTTTTCAACAAGGATTTTTTGAATGTGATTCGGCCAAGTTTGTGTAGTGATTGTGATTCAGCCAAGTTTTCTTTTATTTAATTAGTTTCAGTTTTTCTGGTTTCTAAGGCTAAAAAACCGACCCGAACCGAACAAAACCGGTTCGGTTTGAACCGGTTTTCGGTTCGGTTCGGGTTATATTAACAAGAAATGGTATTTTTCGGTTCGGTTGAATTTTTATGTTAAAACCGGATCGAACCGGACCGTGAACACCCCTACATACAGCCCAGTCTCTCAAAACTTAAAAGAAAAATCATATTGTATTTTCATACAACAAAGAAAACTTCAAAAATAAATATATTTTAGCATGCATTTTGGCTTTAATAACCAGTTTATTAAAGTCACGAGAACTCGGCTAATATTTTTTAAAAAATCAAAAATATTTTTTTGTTTTAATGTCTGAGATTACGAATTTATATGTAAAACGTATTCCTGATATTAAAAACGTAGTTCTTTTATAGATATTAGAACGATTAGGTTTCCCCTCATAAGATAAGAACCTTCTTACCGAGAAGGGCTTTTCTTAAACCATAGAGAGACTAACAATTTAAAAAAAAAAACATGACAAGACCTTAGATTTTTATAAGATAATAAAACAATGCAACTTACCTTATGTAGGGCGTATTTGGAGTGCTAATACCTTCTCTTTACGCAACTAGTCTCCTTACCCGATCTCTGAGACCAGTTAGGATTCCTAATGACCAAAATACTAAGTGGCGACTCGTATTTATTTTTCCACTAATAAAAGACAAGAATCCCTTGTCTTCCTATATTTGTGAAGATAGGCATACCACACCTGATGAGGGTGATGGGCAATCGCTGCGACGCCACATACGTGCGACAATAGGGATAGGAATCACCATCAATTTGGTCTATAAAAACATAAACCTTGTTGTAGTATGACCTTCGATAGAGACATTTGCAATCTAATCATGTGTTGAAATATGTCGTACCAGGATATCTTTATTAAGAACTATTTCATGGATGAAGTGATCATCCACCTCTATGTGCTTGGTTTTGGCATGAAAAATAGAATTAGAGGCAAGATATATCGCACCTGCATCATCACACCATAGTGTAGGAGGTGATGACAATGAAATGCCAAGATATCGTAATAACATTTGAAGCCAATATAGTTCAGTAGTGACAAGAGCCATAGATCGATATTCGACCATAATGCTAGATTTAGACACAACACTTTATTTCTTTGCACTCTAGGATATGAGATTTTGGCCTAGAAACACAATATAACCACTTGTACATTTTTTATTATCAGGATTTTCAGCTCAATCTGCATCACAGAAAACATCTAATGCTGTTGTGGATTAAGTGTGGTGAATACCACAATCAATTGTTCCTTTTAAGTAACGAAGAACCCTTTTGGTAGCAATTCAGTGTGGTTCTTGTGAAGCATGCATGAATTGGCACAATTGGTCCACTATATAGCTGATGTCAGGTCTTGTTAAAATGCAATATTGAGGGGCACCAATAACTTGGTGATATTCAGTTGGATCATTCAATGATTCTCCTTCATGAGCTGACAGCTTGAGTCCTAAAGTTGTTGGTGTAGATAAAGGTCTAGCTCCAATCATTTATGTCTTGTCAAGTAGATCAAAAATGTATTTTGATTGTTTGAGATGAAGTCCCTCCATATTGAGAGCTTGAATACCAAGGAAATAGGAAAGAGTTTCAAGATGTCTGACTTGAAAGGTACTTTGTAATTGTTTAATGAAGTCTTCAATTTTTGAATTGTTGGTTCATATGAAAATAATATCTTCTCAAGGACAGGTTCGATCCTTCCACAAACCCTTGAAGATCATTGCTTTTAAAGAAGGGCAGAAACTGAGATTGTCATCCTAAATAATTTGTTCTATCGAGCTTAAAAGAAGTAAGAGCTACTGTTGGATTGAGATGTAAAAGATTAAATCAAAGTAGCATGAGTGAAAGTGCTCTGATACTAAGCAAGTAATGAAAACAAACAATTATAAGGGAAAACGTGATCTGTACATATTTTTTTAATGAGCAAATACTAGTACAACAGAAGCTCGTGTGCATATATATATATATATATATATATTTTTTTTTTTAAATCCCGACTCCCGGCCTTAAAGAATGAGTAACTGGCTAAAAGCGTCATGGATCTTTTTTTTTTTAAAAAAAAAAAAAACAAAGGAAAGGGAAAACCATAGTTATTAAACCCGATCGGGGTTGACCCAGCTAAAGGACTGGGTCTCGAGTTTCATGGGTCAACTCAGGTCAACTCGGAGTTAACCCGGATTAACCCATAAAAATTAAAAAAAATTAAATTTAATATTTCATATGAAAAAATCCATGTAAATATAGATTATAATTATTATAAATAATGAAGTTTAAAAAAATATTTCAAAATTTTTTTTATCCCACATTAAAAAGATATTATGTTAAGCTTTTAAGTTGAAGTATTTAAATTAAAAAAGTTTTTTTATCCCACATTGAAAAAACATAACTTTTTCCTTGGAACATAGAGTATATATATAAAAGGGATTTAAATCCCACATTGAAAAGATACTATGTTATCTTTTTAAATTAAAATATTTAAACTAAAAGGTTTTTTATCCCACATTGAAAAAACATGATTTTTTTCTTGGGAACATAGAGTATATATACTAATGGATTTCAAATCCCATATTGAAAAAAACATAACTTTTTTCATGCAAACATAGAGTATATATATGAAATGGCTTTAAATCCCACATTGAAAAGATACTATGTTATCTTTTTAAGTTGAAGTATTTGAACTAAAAGGTTTTTTATCCCACATTGAAAAATCATTATTTTTTTCTTGGAAAGATAGAGTATATATATGAAAGTGCTTCAAATCCCACATTGAAAAAACATAACTTTTTTCATGGGAACACATGGTATATATATATGAAAGTGCTTCAAATCTTACATTGAAAAGATACTATGTTATCCTTTTAAGTTGAAGTATTTAAACCAAAATAATTTTTTATCCTACATTGAAAAAACATGACGTTTTTTCTTGGAAACATAAAGTATACTAATAGGTTTCAAATCCCACATCTTAAAAAAAAAAAAAAAAAGTCTCATCCGGGTTTGCTCGGGTCACCCGGGTTTGACCGGGCTGTTGTCACAACTAATTTTTTATTAAACCCGGATTGATCCAGCCACCAATTCGACCAGGTCCCGGATCGATCTACCAAGCCAGGTCAGGTTTAATAACTATGGAGAAAACACTTGCCGAAGGGTTGCCAATTTATTTTTGAGATCTCTACCACGAAGTCAAGGATTCAAAATCACCAACCGTCGCTCAAGCTTGACGCCCTAGCTTGTATAGTGACAAATAGGGGTTTTTTTTTTTTAATGGTCATGTTGAGGTTTTTTAAGCCGTTGACGGCCAAAGCGGACCGCTGATTTCCATTTCATGCTATTGTTGACGATTTCGTTTAAATTAAAGATGGAAAAAAACTCACGATACAATAAAAACAGCAGGGAATTCAAAGGTTTAGGAATTAGGATTGGAAGACGATTATTCACCCTTGTCTAGTCATAAAACAACGATGCCTCCCAATAATTATAAAGACAAAAAGGAAAAATGAAAGGACTAAATCACCAGGGAATTCTAGTCTTGTTTGAGAAAGGAAACAAACTTATGCAGTAATTCAACAGCCTTCTCAGAATTGAGATCATGCAAATAGAAGCAATGCTCTTCATCTTCATTCTCAACAATTTCAACGCTTCCCTTCCATCCACTCTTCTTCAACTTCTCGTAATAGTTCCTTCCTACAGCAATTAAGCTGTCTTTCTCAGCCACAAAGATCAACACCCTCTCACAGCCAAGCCTAGCAAGATCTTCTAATCCCGGATTCAGCCTGGGATCATCCAACCCCCTATTACTTGGGCACATGTATAGCCACATCTTGTCATCCTCGGTACCACCAAAAAATGGATGCACCATGATCATTCCAACTACCTTCACTCCGGGTAACCCAAGTGACCCGACCTGGAATGCTAGAGTATGTGATATGTTAGCCCCACCACTGTCTCCCCCCAAAAAAACTTTACCAAAATCAGCATGATTGTTCAGCCACGGCTCAGATCCACTCCCATCAGCATGTGAAGCCACCCACTGGAGCGCTTCCCACGAGTCCTCATAGCATGCTGGTATCGGTCTGGTAGGGAAGAGACCATACTCAACAGAGACAACAATAACGTTAGCGTCAGCTGCTACTTTGTTGCATAAAACGTGGTAGGGAATAGCGGAGGCTGAAAACATTACAAAGCCACCACCGTGCAAGAAAAGTAAGAGGGGGAGTTTTTGGTCAGGGGCTTTGAGTTTCGGCAAGAAAATACGGACAGACACTTGGGGTTCAGTTAAGATCATCACATCTTTGGACTGAACCCCAGTAATCAGGTCAGTGGATGGTGGGAATTTGGGGAATTCCGGCCAGACTAATTCGACACGGCTGTCTTTGTACACCTTGAAGAACCGAAACTCATGGACAACTTCATTATCAGCCGGTGGCGCCATTGCTGAAAGAAAGAAGCTTGACTTATTGAAGGAAATGATTAAGAAGCAAGGTGGAGAAGTATGGACACGTAGCTAGTTCTTTCCAGATATAAATTCAATGTTCTCCATAGAATAATACCGTGCCTATCAATACTTTAAAGGAGCACATATGTCGATGTTTATGTACCTAATAATTAATGATTAAGCAGTTGGCCAATAAGAGGATTTGCAATTACTTTAATGTTAATCGGCGGATCTTAGGGTTGGAAATGGATCGGTAGCCGTCGATAGCGTACATTTGTTCAATGAGTGGAGATATTAATAAATAAGAACGCATAATAATAGTTTACGGATATAGATATTATTATTATATTATACTTAAAACTAAAAGTAAAAGGTATTGAGAAACCCAAATGCACTTTAAATTACAATTCACAGTGCATTTTTTTTTTTCTTTCGTTTTTTTTCCTAACTTTCCCTTTTCTTCTTTTTTTTCCTCGTTTATTTTTTTTTTGTCCAAAATTACTTTCCTTTTTTTTTCCAACTTTCTTCTTTTTTTCCTCTTTTTTTGTTCATTTATTTTTTTTAAAATTATCTTTGTTGATTTTACATTTTAAATATTGAGTTGGTTAAAAATTTCGCTTTGTAATTTTTTTTTTAAATAACGTGGATTGCTATGGTGTTTTTACATAATTTTTCTATTTTATTTTTTTGTTTTTAAAAATTATATTTTTTGATTTTTTTTATTGAGCTAATTGAAAATTTAGTTTTGTAATTTTTTTTCTTCAAAAAATTATTGATTGCTATAGTGTTTCTCTGCATGTTTTTTTTATGTTTTTCTTCAAAATTATTTTTTTTATTATATTTTTTAATATTGAGCTAGTTAAAAATAAAAAGTTACAATATATGAGGAAAGCACTGTAACTTTCCTCGTAAATTACTATGTATTGTTACAATATTTTTACCCACGTGATTTTTTTTCTGTTTTGTTATGTTTTTTTTCTAAAATTATCTTTTTTAATTTTATTTTTTAAATATTAAGCTGGTTAAGAATTGCAATTACAAGTAAATACAAGTATTTCCTCACAAAACACTATGGATTGATACAATTTTTCCTCACATGATTTTTTTTTTTCAGTTTCTTTTATGTTTTCTTTTTTTTTTTTAATATTTTTTTCCAAAATTATCTTCACATGATATGGTAGTTACATATTCAACTTCACATGTTGATAAAGTGACTACGAGTTGTTTATTTGAACTACTTGTGAATAATGTGTCTCCCATATAGAAAACAAAACCTATATTGCTCTTTTTATCATCCATATCCCCAGCCAATCACTATCATTATAACTCACAAGTTTAAAGCAATTAGAATAACCCTAGATAAGCCAAAATCAATAGCATCTCTGATATACCGAAGAATTCGCTTCAATGTTTTAAAATGTGTCATAGTTGGTGTCTTCATATACCTACTCATAAGTTCTACTCAAAAAGTAATATTTGGATGAATACATGTCAATTATCTCAAACTCCCAATTAAGCTCTTGAATATTGTAGAGTTTATTTTTTCTCCTTCATCATTCTTTAACATCTTTTCTTCACAGTCAACTAGAGTATGTATTCTTGCACAATCCTTCATTTTAAACTTTTTGAGAACATCCCTTGCAAATTTCTATTGATTTATAAAGATTATATTTTCTCAATGTTTGATCTCAATTCCTAGGTAATAGGACAAGAGACCAATATATGTCATCTTAAACTCTTTGATCATTTCTTTTTGAAGTCTTCGAACATCTTTGAATTATTTCTTGTAAAAATCAAGTCATTTACATATAAACATACAATAAGAGTTTCACCACTCTTTTTTATCTTTACATAGATATCATTTTTATGGGGGCATTTAACAAATCTATTCTTTAAAAAATAACCATCAATGTGACTATACCAAGCCCTTGAGGTTTACTTCAATCCATACAAGCTTTCACTTCATATCCCATAGGCTACTTAATATACACCCTTTTTTCAAGAAAACTATTAAGAAAGGCTAATTTGACATCTATTTGATATATTCTTTGCCTATGTTGGGCAACGATGGCAATAATTAATCGAATAGTCTCCAATCTAGCCCATGGATTAAATACTTCATCATAGTTAATCACATGCTTTTAACTATCCAATCTACCTTTTGCCACTAATCTTGCCTTGTGTATCCATATTTTCTTTGGCATTCTTCTTTTCTTTTTAGATCCACTTGACACCTATTGGCTTCTTTCTATTTGGTCTACAGACTAATCTTCATGTGTCATTCTTCTCAATTGATGTAATCTCCTTATTCATAGCAATTTTTCATTTTGCACCCTTTATTACTTCTTCAAACACTATAGGATCAAATGTAGTAAGATGACAATATAGTGTTACATCATTATTAATTATATTAGTTCTTATAAGTCATTAAGGCTCTTTATTTTCTTGGTGAAGTTCTACTACTTGAGCTTCCATTGGAAGAAAAGAAAGAAAGAGAAGTTAAGCTTATTAGTGTTTTTGGAGGTGTAACTATAAGTTCTTAATGATCTTCATATCTTTTATCCTCTTAATTGAGAATCGGTAGGAAGTCATATTTCTCACCATCATCTACCTTTCAATCTCATGCTCCTTTTTCATTGAACTCAACATCTCTATTAATCATCATCTTTTCTTTATTAGGGTTATAAAGCTTGTATCCTTTGAACTTTTAATCATAGCCCACAAAGATCATCTTTTTACTCTTGTCATCTTACTTGGTCATTACTTGATCATTTAAATACACATAGTTAATGCTCTAAAAAACTTTCAAGTGAGAGACACTTGGCTTTCTTCCACTTCATGCTTCTTGTGGAGTTATGCCATTTAAGTCTTTGGTAGGACATCTTTAGGCATCTTCTTGGTTTTTAGCATACTTTTTGCCATGTTGAGAATGATGTTATTCTTTCTCTCTACCATACCATTTTGTTTTTGGGATCTAAGCATCGTTAGAAGTCTCTTTATACCATAATCTTCACTTAACTCATTAAAATTATTAGAACAAAATTCACCCCTTACCCGTCTTAACTGATTTTATAGAATAAACACTTTTTTTTTTCAATTAATGCCTTAAACTTTTTAAGAAAAATTAAACAAGTTAGACTTTTTTTAAAAAGTAGAAAATACAAATTCTTACTAAATGAACATGGTTTGATAGATCCACAAACTTCGATAAGTATTTCTTATAGGATTTTAACTTGCTCTTGATGTGAACCCCTTCAGAAAGCTCTTGTGAAATTATTTGCCCATTAAACATACTTCACACAACTGATTTGGAATTATAATGGATGGCAAACCCTTCAATATCTCTATTTATGCCATTATCTTCAAGTTATGAAAGTTTATATGACCAAGTCTTATATGTCAAAGCCAAATTTCATCCTTCACACATGTATTTAGGCACATCCATCTCTATGTTTAGCAAGAATATTTTATTCTTTATCATGACTACCTTTACAATTATAGCTCCTTTAGTTTTAAGTAATGTCAAAGTACGTTCTTTCATCTTAATAGCATACCTCTTTTCTAGCAATTATTCTAAGCTCAATATTTTTCTTTTCACCATTGATATATAATAGACATCACCAATAAATTGATAACTTTTATCTTTTAATTTAATCAAAATCATATATTTTCCTTTGATGACAACCTTTGAATGATCCACAAAGGTGACATTACCTCTAATTACTTTCTGAACCTATCTTTGTCTCCATACATATGTTTATTGGTTCCATTATATTGATACCATATGTTCCTTTTGTTTTACATTCACTTATTATACATTAGCAATAGGGTGTTTTTATTTTTTTCTTCTATTACTAGATTTGCATTATCCCCAACCCTATTGGTTGGACTCCAGCAATCCCTAGCATAATGACATATCTTTTGCAATTATAACATTTAACTTTTGATTTGTCAAATTTGGATTTTAGATTGCCACTGACAGTGTAATTGGTCGACTAGTTTACTTGATGCGATTGAACGATTGACTTGTTAAGGCTATCATGACCTCCTCTTCCAAATTTTTCTCTTCCTCCTCTTCATTTTCTTTGTCCATGTGCTCTACCCCTTTATGAATATCCAGAACCATCTTTGCTTTGAAAAAAGTGTTTGCGTAATTTTTCTCTTGAATCTTATTGCGTAATTTATCCATCTCTTGAATCTTATTGACTTTTTTCTCATAAGCTTGTAATTTTTCCATGAGACATTGGATTGAAAGAACATCCATGTTTTGTAGCGAGCATATGATCTTCTCTACCACACATGTCTCATTCATCTTCTCCTGATATATCTTCATTTGATTATATACAGCCAATACTCTTACAAAGTATTCTGAAATTTTTTTTGATTTAAGCATATGTAACTTTTCAAAGTCACCATATAGCTTTTGTAGGCAACCTTTCTCACATTCCCATCTCCTTAGTTTGATTCTTGCAAAACTTCTCATACTTGCTTGGTGATGGTTGCATTAACCACTATCTTAAAAGTGGCATCATCTAGACATTGGTGGATGATTGTGAGTGCTTGTTGATCATTCATTCGTGCCTTTTGCATAGCCTTCCTTTGAGATGAAGTCAACGTTGCTCCATCTATATTCTCCTCAAAGCCTTTTTCAACCATCTCTCATATATATTGGGAACCTAGCCAAGCTTTTACTTAAATACACAAAGTTTCATAATTATCTTTTGTCAACCTAGGATATTGAAGTGAGAAGTTTGGATTGGCCATGTCAAATAATCAAACCTAAGCTTTATAACCACTTGTTGAAAGGAAGATAAGTGTGGTATAAGATCAAAAACAATAATGCAAAGTCAAAAACTCAAGAACAAGAAGAAGATTGAGAGGAAGATATATTTTTATTAAGTGTTTATCTCTAAACTTTTTTAGTTATTCTCTCTCTTTTTGTACTTCTGAATAATGTTGAATTACAAGGTTTTTTTTATAGGCATAAAGTCCTATACAATCAAGGAATTAAACTAACACAAGAAAATATTAATCTGAATAGAAATAGTATTTTGCCGATTGAATCAGACGACCAGTTCTCATTTTTAAAACAGCTTTCATGTTAAGGTGATGTAGCAATAGTAATTACTACCCGAGGCTACGAGGGGTTAGCATTACAAAAAGACTGGGGGGTAAAAACCAATGCCATTGTTTTTCTAAAAATATTTTTATTTTAAAAAACAGTAAATTATATAATGATGAATTGTTTTACTTTTAGTTAGTGAATGTGTTGCTTTTGTTCTAAAAGTAAAATAATTTACATTTAAAGTATAAGTATTTTATTTTTAAAGTATAGCATAACCTAACAAAACATAATTTTTAAAACAAAAGGCAATTGTAATTTAAAAGCACATCAATATTAAATAGGTGCTTGTTTTTAAATGCGTCAAATTATCATTGTGCCAGGCTGCAACTCGTTACTCTTTTTTTCTTTTCTTTTATTTTCTTTTCCTTTGAATTAGTTATATTTTCTTCATTACATGTTAGTTAGACAATAGGATTTGCAAATGAAATTTGAAGGTATCTATTCTTATATGCAATCTCGTGATTTCTTTGCCTTTTCTTTTCCAAGTAAAAAAATAATTTCTCAAATAATATCAACTTGTCTGCATTACTTTTATTAGTTTTTACTCCTTTTTTTTTCCTTTCTTTTTTTCAATGTACTAACCCTACAAAAAAAAATTAATGTTAATGATTGAAAAAAAAAATATTCAACCTGTGTGTAATCATACACATCCTCAATCGAGTTAAAAAATAAAAAGAAAACAGATTCATCTCAAAAGTTGGTGTGTTATGATGTTTGTTTTTTTATCACTCAACAATCATGGACTTGTGTCGTCCTCTCCACCGTTCACTACCGGACAAATGTAGGTTAGGCGATTGATTATCTTTTATCAACATTATTTTATATTTTCTTTTGATCCCTCTATACCACCAACCTTTAAAAAAAAAAAAAAAGGCACCTTTTGAGTCTTTACAAATCTTCATGATTATCTCGGTTTCAGTTTTTGCAATATGATCCTCATAATTTAATTATTATTGATCCTAATTTGTTTAAAATGGCTAAACATTTAAGTTTGTTTAGAAAAACTGGTTGATTAGAAACACAATTTTTTACAGTAGAAAATAAAAGTATCAGTCCTCTACTACATGCATGGTGGCGGCTTTTGCTTTGAGTCTGCCTTCTCACCACTTTTTGGCACTGGTTGTTGAATCCAATGTCATTACTATATCACTTGAATACGGGCTATGGCCAGAGAGGCCCTAACCCGAAAGTTGTATAGATTCTTGGGTAAGGCTTTAATGGCTCACATCACATGTCAAAGGAAATGGATCTGAGCCATGGTTGAATAACCACACGGATTTTAGTCGATTTTTCATGGGTGGAGATAGTGGCGGAGCTAATATGTCCAATTTCTTGGCAGTCAAATAGGGTCATATGGGTTACCCGGTGTGAGGTTTGTTGGAATGATTATGGCGCATCCATTTTTGATGGCATGGAGAATGATGAAATGTGGATGTATATGTACCCTACAAATTATGGGAAGCAAGATCTTAGGTGATAAACTTATTTTTAACAGATCTAAAAAACTCTTATGATCTTTCTCTTTTTAAAGGAATGAACATGTATCAAGTGAGGTGTGGTAATGTGTCAAGCCCATCATATAGGGGCTTGGCAATGTCTCAAGTTATGGGTATGCTGGGTCTGGTGCTATCCAAACCCAGATACAATTAGGTTTGACAGTGCACCAAGCCCTGGGAATACTTGGTATAGCGCTAGTCAGACCCAACATTGATTAGGTTTCGTGGTACGCCAAGCACTTGGCACGCCGATGTAAATGCGCACCTTTCCTTGGAACGCCAAAGGGAATGACTATCTGCTCTTGGCACGTTCAAGAAAATAAGGTAATGTGGATCTAACAAACATGTCAAAGAGCTAGTAGGGGAGTTAGACTCACCAAGTAAGGATTTTTTTTATTACAAAGCAAAGAAGGTGAGATGGAAGAAGAAAATAAAGGGAACGGATGCAGAGAAGTTAGGGAAGGAGGGAGAAGTTGATTTTTTTTTTTTTCTCATCAGGAAAAAGACGAAGAGACTATTGTTAAAAGAAAATAGAGGAAGAAAATAGAAGACTAGTTTAATCAGACTAAAATTGAAAGAAATCGAAGTTCAAAGATGAGTTGGAACAATTAGCCAAGTTAAAAAATCAATTAAGGGCTTAATTTAAGAAAAAACTAAAAGTTGATTTGTCTTAAAAATGAAGAATTGAATGACTAATGACCAAAATGAAAAGTGGAGAATTTAGAGGATATATTCTAATTATGCTAGAGGTTTAATTGAATGAAATTAAGAAAAAAAAGGTGAAATTGATCGAATTAAAGAAGATTCAAAGACCAAGAACTAAAACGCAAAAGGTGCTGAAATGCAGGGGCTTATATGAAGTTTGGCATGATTGAACTGGAAAGACCCTAATTAAGACTCAAAACGATGCCATTTCACATTAAATGAAACAATACGTTTTAAGTAAATAGGGAAGAACAGACTGATGAATATAGGAAGGAAACGACTCCGTTTGGCTAATGGCTTTTGCAGATTTCCGGGGAAATAGAAAGGCAGAAACGACTGCTTCTTACACCATTTAAGGGCTTGATCTTGGTCCAAATCGAATTTCTCGGTGGCACAGAAACAAAAGAAACGTGTCTTCTAATATCTCAGCTATAATCCTGACACAAGAAATCATGATTTAACTCTCAAGATCCATTATAGATTTTAAGCCAAACATGCCCCCTCAGTCAGCCTTCGTTCAAGACTAGCAGCCTAGCCTCTCCATTTTGATGCAAAATTCAATCTCAAACTTTGATCCTCTCTCCAGAAATCAAGCAACGAAATATTGGTGGTCAACACTTAGTTTCCAGAATCAATCCTTATAAAAATAGTGATTATTTCCTTTTGCAAAAAAGATTGTTACTCACTGATAAAAAGGTATCAACAAGTCCAAGCTAAGGGGGACCAGAAAGAAGGCATAGAAGGGGGCAAGAGAAAAGAAGCAAAAAGAAAAAAAAATACAAATAAGGGGAGATGAGACATAACTAAAAAAAAAGAGACATTCAAAGAAAGGAAGGAGAAGGCAGAATCATTCTAACAATAACACATGGTGTAAGGCTTGTAGCCAATGAAAGTATTCTCCAAACCAGTCTTGGAGAATTTTACTTTCGCACTTGGTTTGCTTCCATAACTACTTTGTGTTTTTTGTTTTCTGCCCGTCAATTTTTATGTATTCAGCTTGGTCTTAATGCCTGTCTTGTGGAATGAATTCTTTTAAGTCTTTTTCTGAATATGTAAGAAGCATGATATACTTGCTAGTTTTTTATTGAATAATGGTTTTAGTGGGGTCTTGCCTGATAGTTTAAATATCATGTAACTAATCGGTTGGTTATACGTGATATTTTTATATTTATGTAAATACATATTTACTGTTAACAAAGTTTTAATTTATCTTTAATACTAATGAAGTCTTGATTTATAAATCTAAAGTAAAGATAAAGTTCATGAGACAAAAACTATGCAAAGAGAATTATAAAGTTGTTATAATTATAGGATTTCTATTGCATCAAAGCATTGTTTCTAAAATGTTCATAGTCGATGATCTCTTAAATATTGGATATTTATTAGAACCGTAAGAACGGATACATATTATGTTATTTTCTTTATGAAAAGAAGCAGTTCTTCTAAGTTGAGGTATAAAAAATACCTAGAAATAATATGTAGGTACTTATCATAAGACATTTTCACAAGACATGTTCACTTAACTAACTCGTATGAGATTCATATGAAGATATCATCTATGTTTATAGAAAGGCTCACGTAACGATTGTATAAGTGATCTTGAGATTTGAGATCACTAAGTTATATTATATAGAGAATGTTACGCTTTGATTTTGTTACATATTATCTTAATCGAGGAAATGAATGGCCGTGCATTAAGGATAACATGAACTGTATGAAAAACACTTGAGTAATTAGGAGAGAATTCATCACTCTAGGTGAATTAAAAAATATATTTCATTTGTTCTCAAATAATATTGACTGGGAAATCCTTGGCTAATGTTGAAATTTGAAAAGAGTTTCAAATCTTATTCAAACAATAAATGACTATTATGTAGAAAAGAAATATAATTTAACATGGCAGATATGCTTCATGCTTTAATGTTAAATTATAACATTATTGATGGAATGATATTAATTACATTGAGAAATCGGTCATTAAAAGATTAGGTCAAATCACTAATGATTTTTCTAATATTTAGGATATCATGACACATTACTGAACGATGCACCTGATTTTTTAAATATAAATTAATCAATTATTGAGTTGATAATAAATTAAATTATTTAATTTATTTAATTATATTAAATTAGAATTAGAATTAGAATTTATATTTAGACCAACATATTAGGAACCAAATGAGTTATTCACATTAAGAACCATTAGTCATAAATTAAATTGAGATGATTTAATTAAGTATGACTTGATTAAAATATATTTTTAGAAATTAAGAATTAAAATATAATTAATATAGATATTATATTTCTAGACTTAGAAAAATCAAGTAAAGATTTGATTGAGTTAATTTTAAAATTATCTCCAATTAATATATGGATATTATTCATATGACAAATTAATATTTTATCAATTTATAAAGTTTTTCATATTTATCTATAAATAATAAGCTATGACTCTTATTTAAAGGTTGTTGGATGTTAGATAGAAAAACTACGTAAGTCACAAAATACAGAGCTAGCATTTTAGGCATAGCAATCCATCTCTCCTGAATATAAAGATTTGAAAGATTTCTCACTGGTGATTCATGTGAATTACTGTTGAAGGCCGGTAAATTGGATGATTTATGATTTGTAACAACTCAGTTTTTAAAAAGTTATTTCAAAACCGAAAAAAAATCAGGTTTTCAAATAATAAATCTCTAAACAACTTTAGATTTGTCTAACGAGATCTTAGAAATTCTCAAATAATTTTATTTTATTATTTTCATTGCGTGTATAATATTAGGAACTTAATATTAGCATGATAAGAAATCACTTTGACACCCATGCTTATTGTTAATTACTATTGTCCATGATTGCAGATTTTTTATTCTAAAAAAACATGATCCACTGACATTGGACCTCCATTTGAAAACCCGAAATTGTTCTTAAATAGACCCTGTATCATATACTTGAAGTCTGCATCATGAGGATTATCCTAGCATGTTTAAGTCAATGTTTCCTATTTTGTCCCAGGTAAAATAAGATAAGAAGTGGCAGTTTCTTTCATTTAATGAAGAGTCTGCATTTGTTTTGAAATTGGAGTTTGTTTTGTGAATTATTTGTCTGGAACTGGCGTTTCAAAGCTTTTTTTTAGTGTGTTTAAATCGAAGTCTCCAGCCAAAGTTTAAAATATAAATACATCGTCGATTTTTGTATATATTACATAGGACTTGTCTTTGTGGTTTTAAAAGGAAGTTTGGGCTGGCTTACACTCGGTCACCCAAATTTTAGGCAGGAATATGAGTTCCTCTTGGCGTTGTAAAATAGTATGCAATAGTTGGTGCCAGTGCTACGACGGCGGACTTATATTTTATTTTCAAAAAAAAATATTATGAAAATTTATAATATAAAAAATAATATTTTTTCAATATTAATAATAATATTTTTCAATTTATTATTATTTTTATTAATAATATTAATTATAATAAAACTAATAATATTAATAATACAAATAATAATATATTTAGTATTCATACTATTAATTATAATAAAAATAATAATATTTATAACACAAATAATATTACAAATAATACTATTTTTTATATAAATATTTAAAATTACAATAATAATAATAATAATAATAGAATTCAAAGTAGCGGATTGCAAGTTGGGTTGGTGGCTGGATCCAAAAGGATTGGGTCAGGCCGGGACCCAAGGGGGATGGGGGTTGGGTCTGAGTCTAGACCCAAGGGGGTTGAGGGTTAAGTCCATGGCGGGACCCAAGGTGGTTAGGATTCGATACCAAGTCTAGACCCAAGGAGTTTGGGGGCTTGGATCTATTCCTAGACCCAAGTGTGTTGGAGGATGGGTTGTGTCCAGGGGGCTTGGGTCCATGTCCGAACCCAAACGGGTTAGGGGATGGGAATGAGGATGGGTTGCTAGCCGAACCCAGGAGGTTAAAGGTTGGATCTGTGGCCAAACCCAAGTGGGTTAAGGGTTGGATATGTGGTCGGACCTAAGGGGACTAGGGATTGGACCTTGTCCAAACCCACGTAGCATGTGGTTTGGTCAGTGCCCAGGACAAGCCAGTCCTAGTGCCACGTGTTGCATGGGTCTGATCCGTTCCGAGGGTAAGTCAGCCCCAGCGCCACATGTGCATGCTAATTGCCCTGTGCACAAGCAGGGCAGCCTAAGCACCACGTGTCCCTACATGAGGTGTGGGTTTTGCTTACACACAGGGCAAGCCAACCTCAACACCAACGCTAGATGTCTGCATCCCTAGGTCCATAGCCCCGCCAAAACTTGAGTTGATCATTTTTTTCTCTAATTATTTTTTCAATACCAAATGCATCACAAGGAAAAGACAACCCTACTCCCCTGTTGTCCTTACAACTCTCTATGGCAAAGGCTAGTCTATCGTTACACTGCTTCAATTCACAATATTTTGTATTTAGATAAACAGTAACAGAGACATTGATTCCTTGTAGTATCTTGTATAATATTTTGGCCCTGAAATGAATAAATCATAACCTAGTTGTGGGCTTTGAGAAAAAAATAATACATGAAATTTTTTTTATATAGCCAAGTCCTTTTCTAAAAATCATTTTTTGCATATTATAGCATTGTAAAAAAAAAAAAAAAAAGCATTCACCTTTCTAGCTTATTTTTTACAAAAAAAAAAAGAAAAGAAAAGGTCTAAAATACTTTTTTACGTTTTAGCAGCACTCTGATAAAAAAAAATTGTCTTAGCATAAAAATCAAAAACTTTTATATTGTGTTAGCTTTTGAATAAAAATGTTCTTTAAAAAAAATATTTATGCATGTATATTTGTATTTAATGCCAAATTTATTAAATTCACCGGTCACAATCAAAGGACCCATTGAACTAACATACCTGAATTTTGAAAGTTTAATTCTCATCATGGATATGGTTCAAGGCCTAATTATCACCTAATTATCACCATCAATACAGACCCAATACCTTTTTTTAACTGCTTCATTGTAATCTCTTTTTTTTAGAGATAAATGTCGTTTTTTCTTATGTCTCATTTTGCATGAGACCGATGACAAAATCTTGTATTAAACAAATCTTTTTTTAAGGGGATCAATGACAATTTGTTTTAAAAACAATAAATCTCATTTAAAAAGGGGCAAACGGTAAAATTTAGCTTTTAAGAATAACTAAACTAACGAGTTTTTATTTTTATTTTTAGAGATTAATATCAATTTTTTCATAAAAATAAACATAAATAAAAATTTAAAATGAACTAAAAATAATTAGAATAATTAATAGCAATAAAAAAAAATTAGAAGAAACATCTAGTAAATATAATATTTCTTAAGAAAAGATGCTATAAGAGTGTCACTACTTTTTTTCTATAGCATAAATAACTCCCTGCATAAATCTCTAGAACTAGTATTCATCTTTAGGACCCTTAGTTTCCTCTAATTATCAGCTGACAACTTCTATATTTTCAGGATGTATATTTTGAGCCCCATTGCAATGTCCACCAAGGTGCAACAACTAGTATTAATTTTTTTTAGTTTTCATCTTTTTTTTTTTTTTTTTTTAGTTTTCTTCTTTAAAGATGATATTTTATTCTTAGTGAATAACGATTTCATAATTGCTTTAATGTCTAATAAAAAACTCCATAAAAAAAGGTTTTTATTTTTATTTTTTTAGGTGAAAAATAATTTAAAAAAAACAAGTTAGTAATACAAAAATCATAATTTTAAAACCCGATCCGATCTAATAATCAAGTCATGGGTCAGATAGGTTGACCCGGGTCAAAAAAAAAAACAAAAATATTTTTATCAACTCCTCAGAAATGCCTCCAATTAAAAACCCAACAAAAAAACACAATAAAGAAAATCCAATTCCAATTCCAAAAACACAGCAAAAACAATGCAAACCCATTTCCACAAATTTTCCATGAATCCCACCACTATAAACACACAAAAAGTACAGGCACCCTTACAGCAACCGCAAAAACAAATTGCTTCCTTTTCAATAAACTTTCAACCTTTTTAGCATGAGAGGAAGAGATAATCTCTCTCAAAGCCTTAGCACATCTCTCTAAAGTTTCAGGATCAAACACAGCGAATGTCGTTCGTGGGTGATCATTCCTAGGAGCTCTAGGAGCAGGCTCACTTTTACCTACTGTCGTTGATTGAGGCAAAGTGGACAGTTGAGATTGTATAGAAGAAGAAGGCAAAGAAGATTGAGGGGAAGGAGAAGGATTTGAATAAGAGAAAGTAGAGAAACAAAAAGGGTCATCAGCAAAAAAAACAAAATTTGATTGAGAAAAGGAAAAGGAGGCTATTATTGCTGATATTGGCCCTTCAATTTCACTTGTTTTTCCCTTTTTTTTCCTTTTACTGTGTAGAGAAATAAAATGATAGACAGCATATAGCGAAACCTTGGGTTTGGGGTTTAAGAGAAAGAGGAGGGTTTTAAGGGTTCTTTTGGCATTGTTATGTCTTAAAGAGCAAGACAGTTGCTAAAACCGAGCCGAACTGAAAAAACCAAGTCAAAATAGTTTTTATTTAAAAAAACTAAACTGAACCGAACCGAAATTAGTTTCAGTTTTTTTAAAAAAATTCAGTTTTGTAATTTTTTTTTAAAAAAAATCAAATCAAACCTAAAATATCACCCCTAATACAAATCATGTTATCTTGGCAAGCCAAATTAATGACAAAATGCATATGTCAGCATGTCTGATTTGGTGGAATTGCTGCAGCGGAATTATCTATTGCTTTGAAACAATAGTTCGATTGCTGTAGATTTGTTGAAGACCGTTCTACTTACCACCTGCCCCTGCCTGCTCCTCACCACACACACACACACGCAAGATCCTTCAAATATATAAATATAGGACCATACAGAAAACTCACATACTTATCCTCCAACTTGCTCTTAAAGTAATTTCAAAGCTCCATAGCAAGCACGAAGAGAAGAATGGCTTCTGCTATAATCGAAGGCGCAGCACAACCTGTAGAAGCCAGCAAATCAGGTCCAGCGGCGGTGGCAGATAGTGAAGAGGAAGGAGAAGAAGAGCTCTTTGAAATAGATATTGGCATTGATAATTGCATTCCTCCACCACATTATCACTGGGAAACTTACTTTACTGCAACGGGTTGTGCACTTCTTGCTAACTGTTTGCTGCCAATTGCTGATCTTTCCACCGCAGTTCCAATACAATCGAGTATCGAGTATAAACATCATGAGATTATAAGTTTGTTTTATTTACTTTAATGTACTAGGTAGATTTATTATTTAGTATTTATATAAAATTAGTGTCTGACAAATGCTATTAGTGATCTTTAGAATGGAACTATATGGGTGCTTTTGCGATATGCCGTAGGCTGAATCAATTTTTTTCATCTAGAAAAAAATTGAGATGGATATATATATTTTTTTAAAATAAGATAAATTAGATAATTAAGTTAAATATTGATTAATTTAATAATATAATAAAAAAATAAGGTAACAACAACAACAACAACAACAAATAAATTTAAAAAAAATATTGCCCCGAGCCAAATTGGATTAACACGTGAAACCTATGGACTTGACATATAAGATCAGGATGACCTTATTATAGAAAGACAATATCAACAAAAATCAATTATAAAAAAGAACCCAGAAGAAAAAAGAAGATTTAAGCTAACCCGGTTTAATATTTCAAAATAAAATGTTGAGGAATGAAACCTAAAAATAAAATTCCCGTAAAAAATGATTAAAAACAAAAAAAAATATATATCACTAAAAGAATAAAGATCGAGTTTGATATAAAATAAAATAAATTAAAATATTGAAGGATGCAATTGAAAAAATAATTTAATTAAGAGAGTAATTCTAAAAATTAAAATTAAAAAAATAGGGATCAAATTTGAAAGGTGAAAAAACCAAAGAAAGATTAAGTTGAAAGAAAATTATAATTTTATAAATAATCTAAAATATAAAAAATAACAATAAAAAGAATACAGACCAAATCTAAAAAAAAATTAAATCGAATGGCTACTTTGAAAATATATATGGGTTGACTTTGTAACGAGAAAAAGAGAGGGAAGTCAGGCCCCACGGTGGGCTCGCTTCTGCAAGAACAAACCCATGCGGGCCTGTGGGACCCAAAACGGACAATATCTTACTAGTGAGGTGAGGTGTTACATTTGGTATCAGAGTCGAGGACGGCTCGTCTTAAGATGGGGGGATTGTAAGATCCCACATCGAAAGCGAGTGTCCAGAGTCAGGGCCTTATAAGTGCATGCTTACCTTGACTAGTAAGACGCGTTTTGGGAAGTCAAGCCCCACGGTGGGCTCACTTCTGCAAGAACAAACCTGTGCGGGCCTGTGGGACCCAAAGCGAACAATATCTTGCTAGTGAGGTGAGGTGTTACATTTGGTATCAGAGCCGAGGACGGCTCGTCTTAAGATGGGGGGATTGTAAGATCCCACATCAGAAGCGAGTGTCCAGAGCCAGGGCCTTATAAGTGCATGCTCACCTTGACTAGTAAGACGCGTTTTGGGAAGTCAGGCCCCACGGTGGGCTCGCTTCTGCAAGAACAAACCCGTGCGGGCCTGTGGGACCCAAAGCGGACAATATCTTGCTAGTGAGGTGGGGTGTTACAAAAAAAAATTTGAAATGTCCTCGATTATAATCAAGGCTTCTTTCAAGGATGTGTGCGGATTTATTATTCCCAATAATATTTTGGATATTCGTCCTTTAAGGATTTCTTTATCCAAACATTAGCGGTGAATAATAGATGAATTCCCCCCAAAATAAGATTTTTATATTTTTTGGAATATTGGCCAATACCCTTTGGAGTTTTACAAACATGTTGTAAAATCCAAAAATGCAAGAAAATAATTTTTTGTTGTGTTTAAGAAATCCATGCGAAAACACATTTTCAAAACTTCCAATATTTTTTTTGTATATAAACAAAAAACGTTCAAAACATGTTAGAGTATTGGCCGTATGCAACACACAAGAAAACAAATTTTGATATATATGTATATTTGTCGCAGTTGCGTCGAAAACCGGGTATTCTAAATACGAGATTGGTGTGCTTTTTTTTACAACATAAAGAAAATCAGACTTTAAAATAAAAATTCCAAAAAATAAATCTCTCTCTTTCTTTTATTTTTTTCAAAAAAAAAAATTAGGTCCGGCCAGGTCACGTGCCTCAACAGGGGACCCGGTAGGACACAAAGTTTAAACAAACTGTTCAAGTGAATATAATTCACTTGAACAGTAACCATAAAAGATTGCAAAGTAACATGTATCATTAAAATGCAAAGCAAAGAGAATACATTGACTTACCTGGCTCTGAAACAGGCGAAGGAGATGACACTGCAATTGCTGCACCCGGTCGCTGGCTACTGATTCTAGCGCAAAAAAAAACAATGGCCACGCTGGAGGCAGACGAAGGACCTGCAACACTGTTGAAGGCTGCTGGTTAGACGATCAGTGTTGTCATCCATTCCAGCTCTCTCCTCTATTCTCTGTTCGTCTCCTGAGTTTTAACTTCTGCAATCTTCGTGGGGCAATCACTGCAGCTCCTGTTTGCAGAAAATAAAAACCAAAGACTGAAAGACAGCTCACGTATGCCTCCTTAGCTACTGGAAAATGATAGACAAACCAAAGACGCTGTAGCTGTGCTAATGAATTGAACGTTCTTCCTTCTACTTCTCTTGCTTTTACTGGTTTCCTTGTCGCCTCTTTACAGTGCTGTAGATCCTGTTTGCAGCAAATAACAACCAAAGACCGAAAAACAGCTCACGTATGCCACCTTGGCTACTGGAAAATGACAGACGAAGCAAAGACGTTGAAGCTGTGCTGATGAATTGAACGTACGTTCTTGCTTCTACTTCTCTTGCTTTTATTGGTTTCCCTGTCGCCTGCCTCTCCTTTCTCCTCTTTTTTTTTTCAGTGAGGAAAGGATCAAAGAAAGAAACCTCTATGTTCCCCTGTTATCTGCGGTTTTTTAAAACTCCCTACCTCTCTTGTGTTTTTCTTCTTTCTTTTGCTTTTTTTTTTTGTTGTCTCTCCCTTGTTCCCTCTTCTCTCCTCTTTTTTTTTTCTGCTCTCTTTTTTTTTCTGCTCTTTTTTTTCCGTCTTTTCTCCCCTGTTTTCTTTTTTCCCTCCTCTCTTTCGCTAGGTTAGTAGAGGGTTTATATAGCCTAATCACATCTCTTTATTAGGAAAGATTCAATGCATTAATCTTGGATGCAAATCCCAGCTGATTTGCAGCCAAATAATGCCAATGAGGAAACTACAATATTCTCATTTATTACGTGTTGATTCTAGTGATTTCTTTCCAACATTAACTCATCATCCCAGCCATCTATGTTAGGGATAAAATCCCAGCCATTAGATGATGGTGAGGTTCTTCTCTTCATGGCGTTTTGCAGCTGTCAAAAGTTGTTGTTTCCTATGAATTATAGCTGCACAAAAACGTGATTTTCCTTATTCGATGTGGTAGAAATCCCGTCATTTATGATGATCCAGCCCCCCTCTCCAGCTTTCAATATCCTTCTTCAATTCAATCCCTCATTTTAGCACTTTTTGATTCAGTCCTTGGTCCAAAAAAAATCCTTCAAATCAATCCCGCGAACTTGGGCAAAAATCCTTCTCGCGGCCAGGAATCCCTGCTTTCACACTAGATATTCAAACGGGAATATCTTAAGCTTTTGATATCAAAATCAAGCAATTCAAAAGCCCAAATTCATCTACGCGTCTAGGACTACAACTTTGATGAAGGAGTCGAAGTGAGATAAAATCTTTTTACAAAACAGAAACTGACAGTAATCTAATTGGTCAAAAGGGATCTCCGGGTCTAACTCAAAAACTGACAAATTTCGAGAATCCTGATATGACTAAAAGTATGAACTAAGAACAAAAATCACAAAAACTAGGCCAAAAATAGAGGTTTTTTAGTGCAAACTCGGGTCAATATCCTTCTCGCGGCAGAATTCTCTACCTTTACGTTAGATATTCAAACGGGAATATCTTAAGCTTCTGATATCAAAATCAAGCAATTCAAAAGTACAAAATCATCTACACATCTAGGACTATAACTTTGATGAAGGAGTCGAATTGAGATAAAATCGTTTTAGAGAACAGAATCTGGCAGTAATCTAGTTGGTAAAAAAGGTTCTTGATCTGACAATGCTGAGCATCCAAATCAGACTGAAAAACTGCCCTAAGAACAATGATCCCTAGGTCCTAATAAATATGTACATCAATTTTTCAACATGTCATGAGTGACAGAATATACCTAGGATGGTCAGATATCATACAAAACTGAGTCAAAATCAGAGCCTAAGTTAGAACAAAAAAATGTGACAGCAGCGAAACCATTTTTTTTAATTTTTTTTTAGTGCAAATTCTAAGGGATTTATTCAACCTTAAAGACTAGATAAAAAGGAATGAATTTAGCATTATGAAGACTCCTGATCAACCTAAAAAAACCTGATAATTTTGGTAGCAAAGAGGAAGGATAAAAAATAAAAAATAAAAAATAAACAGCTCAAACAAGGCTTTTCAAAAAAAAATATTTATTTATGTGCTTTTGTCAATTTTCTGGCGAACATAAGTTAAACTCCTACACTCTGTTCAAAAGAGGTATACACTGTCTCCAGCACGTGGGGGTCTAAAATTGAGTAACAACAATGTTTATGTGACATAATACATGTATGACTATGATTATACGAATGGGAAACTATAGATGTTCATGACATTTTTATTGAGTTTTGTTAGAACTTCTTATATCTATTTGGAATAACATGTTAAAGAATAAATGAATTTTGCATGCCTAATTATAAGAAATTTATATGCCTAGTTGCTTGTTTAGTTGTAGTTGTACTTGATTGAGATTTAAATCGGTAATAGTTATAAAAATATAGTTTGAGAAGATTTATGTGTATACAAGTTATAAGATTTTCTTTCGTTGAGTGAACTAAGAAAAATGTATTTAAAGGAAAATAAAAATTCGATGAGGATTGAATGAGAAATAAAGGTTAAGATGAAAGAAATTGATTTAAAATATTAATGTGAGGAATGTACATGGAATGAAAAATAATATGATATATTTATTTGTACAGGAGAAGCTATAGGAGTTGTGTAGCAGCAGAGAGGTATCACTAAAGCTTCTGCAACAGGTATGTGTTGTACACCTCAACCTTTTTCTTTACCTAGTTTATTATAATAGTTTTGATGATGTAATGATATTTTATGTTAGAATTGTGACTTAAGATGAAAAGAATTAGTTTCTAATAATGGGACTAATACCAGGTAATGGGCAATGAAATTATATTTCTAGAAGTGGGAATAATATATGGTAAAGGGTGTAGGAATTAGTTTCTAGTAATGGGAATAATATCTGATAATGGGCAATGAAATTAGATTCCTGGAAGTGGAAATAATGCTCGGTAAGGGGTGAAGGAATTAGTTTCTGGTAATAGGATTAATGCCCGATAATGGACAATGAAATCAGACTCTTAAAAATGAGAATAATGTGCGGTAAGGGGTGAAGGAATTGATTTCTGGTAATTGGGACTAATTCCTGGTAGTAGGGAATAAAATTTAGATTTCTAGAATTGAGAATAATGTTAGTAAAGGATGAAAGAACAAATGAATTCTATAAGCTAACAAACAAATTCTATTGATTGTTGGAAATAAATTATTGATGATGTTGAGTTCCAATTTAAATGTATTATTATGTTTGTTTTTCCTTGCTTGATTTTTTTCATGATGTAGTCTTAATTAATAGTAACTATAGGTACCTCATAACCATGAGCGAAATGATAGTTATATATGATATCCTAAGATGATTTTGTTTAACTTGTATTAGATCCTTTTTTTGTAGTGTATTGAAATTTATAATTAAATATTAAATTGTCCCAAAGTTTATGTAATTTTGAATTCGATTTAAACATGGAAAATTATGATGTTGTATGAGTTTCTTTTATTGTATCCAAAATAATTAATGCGTAATTGTACTCTATAAATTTATTTTTAAAGATTTTCATATTTGATATCGATAATTTTATCTATGTAGTGAACCATAATAACATCTGACGAATATGATGTATCTGAATTGTGGTGTGATAAGTCCTGGGTTATTGAACAATGAATGAGATGTGGATTGGTTGAATGTTGAAGTGTAATTGGTTCTAGTCAATAACTTAAGATCTTTAGGTATATGAAGACATTGCTAAAATTTTGGTAGATTTCACAATTTAAGATTTCTTACTAGAATATATTTGTGAAAAAAATATCACTCTAAAAGTTACAATATTTCATAAGACATTAAATATGATTACAATTAAGTAATTTTTAGAGGATGTTACAGTTGGTATTAAAGCCCTGGTATAAGTTCAGAAACTTTAATGGAAATTGATGTATATGGAGTTGATTTAGGATGGTATTTATGAAACATAGCACAAGGGCAGATCCCTCTTTAATAAGGAGATGGGATCAAGATATAAATTCTGAGGAAAGTTAGGAAGAGGATCCCATGGTTAATAATGCCTCTCATACAACATTGGTTTCCACTTATGGGAGATGAGATGATTTTGTTAGACTAATAGATGACACCACTTCTAGACAAGCGGGAGTTTCGCAGCCATATAGGGTTAATTGGCAGAGATAAGCAATTATGCCTCCACCAGTGGTACCTATGAGGATAGTTATCAAACCCGACCCAAGAGTTGACCCAGTCAATGGGCTGAGTCTCGGGTTTCATGAGTCAACCCGAGTCAACCCAAGAAAATTAAAAAGCATATTTAAAGTTTTAATACTTTATATGAAAAATTAAGAAACAATACATGTGAATATAAGTTATATATATTGTAAATAATAAAGTTTAAAAGAATATTTTTAAAAAAATTATTCCAAATTAAAAATACAGAACTTTTTTTCTTGTGAACAAGAAAGCAAAAGGAGAGAAATAAAGAGCATGATCTTGATCTGATCAACCAAGATGTCTAAATGCATGGAAAATGCCTCCTTTTATAGGCTAAAATTTAGAATTATTGATTTGATGACTAATTGTTGAGTGGGTTGCCATATCTTGACTTGGTGACAATCCTTATCTTCTTGTATGAACAAAACATCATTGATAACATCCGAATTTGAACCAACTTTACTTATGAAAGTTCTAAGAAATTATCTCATCTTTCCAAGAAAAACAATTGAGGTCATTTGTACTTCTAGAACTCAAGATATGGGCTGAACACTGAATAATATTTGGGCTGCAGGACAGATTCAAACTTCTTCGTTGTTGCTATAATTTGGACTTGAAAACGACCTTTTTTTAAATCTTGGACTCCATATGAAAGTTTTAGGCCTATGTCTTATCTTTCCATCCATATAAAGTAGACCTAAATCCGAGATCTATAACTCTAGATATGACCCAATTACCGAACAATGTTCCAGTTTGGACTAAACCAGCATCTCTTTTCTAAGTTTGGCCCTCTCTTTGTCCTTTCAATTTCAGTACTTAAACTCATCAATCAATCCTTTCACATGTGCCAACCAATAATAGTCCTAGTTGGAATTAACTCATTTTTCTTATTTTTTATCACAATGACTCCAGACTTCTTGGGTACAACTTGGGTAGGACTTACCCATTTGCTATTAGAAATAAGATAAATGATTCCATTATCTAGAAGCTTAATGACTTTATTTTTCACTACTTCTTTCATATTAGGATTAAGCCTTCGTTGTATTTCTCTAAAGGGTTTAGCATTTTCCTTTTATGTCAGCAATGGTCCATCCTAATGCATTTTTATGTATTTTCAGAATCTGTAATAACTTATCTTCTTGATGTGCATTAAGTTTGGAAGAGATTATTACCGAAAAGGTTTCATTTTCTCACAAAAATAAGTATTTAAGATTGAATGGTAACGACTTTAAATCAGGTTTTGGTGGTTGAACATTTGAAGGTATAGACTTAATTGATTGTGGTGACAATTCTTTAATTTATGGTCTCCAATTCTTTGACTTTGATTCTTCCTGAAAATAGACAATTTGCAAATCGTCAAATTCATCAATCTCAGTTTCACTGAAAGTGGTTTGAAATTGATCATGAACTAATTTTTCAATAAAGTCCACTTTTTATAAATCATTATCATCTCCAGGTTGCTTGCAAATGTTGAAAATATTCATCTCCAATGTCATGTTTCCAAATGATAATTTCATTAGCTCATTCCTACAATTAATCAATGCATTAGAAGTTACAAGAAATGGACGTCCTAAAATAACAAGAATTAAATTACATGCTTCAACAGGTTGTGTATCCAAAACAAAAAAATCCATAAGATAAATGAATTTATCAACTTGTACTAACACATCTTCAACTATTCATCTAGGTACTTTAACAAATCTATTAGTAAGTAAAAGAGTTACAGAAGTTGGTTTTAACTCACCTAGATTAAGACTCTGAAAGATTGAATATGGAAGTAAATTCACACTAGCTCCAAGATTAAGTAAAGCTCTTTCAATTTTATGTTCTCTAATAAAGCAAGAAATTGTTGGACAACGAGGGTCTTTATATTTCAAAGCATTATTGTTCTAAAGAATGACACTTACTTGTTCGGCTAAAAAGACTTTCTTTTTCACATTCAATTCTCTCTTCACAGTGCACAGATCTTTTAAAATTTAGCATAAAAAGGTACTTGTTTAATAACATCCAACAAAGGTATATTGATCCTTACTTGTTTGAAAGTCTTAAAGATTTCAGAGTTGTGATTGACTTTCCTCTGTTTGGTTATGGCATGAGGAAATGGAAGTGCCGATAGGGAATCAATCTTGTCTTTGTAATGTTTAGATTCAACCCCTTCCTTACCCTCAAAGATTAACTCATCATCTTTCTCACAAGGTTTAAAAGTGGGTTTTTCAATAACCTTACCACTGCGAAGAGTGATGACTAATTTGACTTGATCCATGTGTTAGCTTCCGGAACTACTTGCATTTGCATTGTATTGCCCCTTTGGATTTTGTTGTGGTTGAGATAGAAACTTACCCTTCTTTTGAAAACTGAGAGCGGATATGAATTTTGCAAGAGCATCTTTCAAATTTGTCATGCTTTGAGGAAGTTGAGTGTTGATTGTCTTTTGCTTTTCAATAAATGCATACAATGTTTCCTCAACATTTCTTTTAAGAGGTGGAGCATAAGGAGGTGCATATTCATGAGAAGTTTGGAAATTATAGTGTGCTTGAAATGATGGATATGAAGTTTATGTATTATTATTATCACTCTACCAACTGAAATTTGGGTGATTTCTCTAACTAGGGTTGTATGTTTGTGAGTATGGATTATGATTAGGTCTTTGGAAACTATTTAAAACATGGGCTTATTCATGGAGGCATTCCCTAAAAGAAGGCAAAGTTGGACAATCATTTATTGAGTGTTCATTGGTTTTACATATTTGACATACAATGTCTTGAACAGATTTTAATTGACCACTCTTTTTAAATTTAAGTGTCTCGACTTTGCTAGCTAAAAATGCAAATTTGGCTTGGAGGTCATGATCTTCTCTAAGGTTGTACATACATCCACTAGATGTATAAGGTTGAGTTTTACCCGGTGCCTCATAAGTGCTTGTAATGTCCCCATGTTGAGCATTTTCAGCTAGCAAGTCTAAGTACTCCATTGCTTCATCAGGGTCTTTATTTTCAAAAGTTTCATTGCACATCAATTTCACCATTTATCTATCTTTAGGTGTTAACCCTTCAACAAAATATGAAACCAATCTCCATGTTTCAAAACCATGATGAGAGCAAGTATTAAGCAAGTCTCGATACCTATCCCAATATTGGTAAAATGTTTCTCCTAATTTTTTAGTGAAAGTGGTGATTTGTCTTTTGAAAGAGTTTGTTCTGTGAGATGAAAAAAATTCTTTAAAAATTGTTGTTGCATTTCGTCCCAAGCACGAATGGATCCTAACCTAAGCTTTTGTAGCCATGTTTTAGCTTTATTTTTTAATGAAAAAGGAAAAAGCTTTAATCTAATGGTATTCATGCTACAATTTAAGTCATTATAGGTGTTACAGACTTCTTCAAATTCTTTTAAATGCAAGTATGGATTTTTTAGATCTAAGCCATAAAAAAAAGGTAAAAGTTGAATAATGTCTAGCTTAAAATTAAAGTGAGATGCATCAGGAAGGAACACTATACATGAATGTGCACTTGTTCTTATAGGATTCATATGGTCTCTAAGTGTTCTAACTTGGTTATTCTCATTATGAAGTGATTGATTATCTTCTTCGGCCATATTTTCTAAAAATGATGAGGATACCCTACAAAGTCTACCACTTAATGTATATGACCAAACACTCATGCACGTGTAGAAAGAAAATAAAAAGAAAAAGAAAACAAAACAAAAGAAACAAAAGTTAGATACAAGAAAAGTGAAAAGAGAAAATAAAATAAATATTATAATTTATACAATAATTTACCACCCCTGTAACGGCGCCAAAAACTTGATACGACTAAAAAATTGATGTCTTCTCCCAAGTATAGGAATGTCAAAGTAATAAATAACCCATTAAAATCAGCGTCAAACCACATGGAGGTTAACTATAATAATGATAATGGTGATGGTCATGGTCATGGTGATGGTGATGGTGATGGTGATGGTGAAGTTAAAGAGGACTTTGAGATGTTTGATTAAAGTGAAGATTAAACAATGATAAAAATAAATGTTAAGGTTAGAGGATCCACTAATAGTATTTCAAACAAGTATAGTATAAACTCTTTTTATCACTCAACTGGAAACCACACACAAAGGAGGTTTCAATCGGATGATTTGTCATTAATAGCTCATTATAAATTATTAACATGATCATAATAATTATCTTATTTAAGTAACACCAAACTTTTAAATATTGTCAGGAATTCATGATGCTAACTTATGTTAACAACAAATTAAGTTCCTTTCATAGCATAGGTATAGGCTATACTATACGATTGGCTATGAAAGTGCCAAGCATTTATTGTACCAAGTGTTATACAACACAAATCTAGATTAATCATTTAACAAGCAAGGTATTAAGAATTAATAAGATATAAGCATTGAAGTCCATGTTAATAGCAAGTTGTTTAGGATATAAACATTGAAGTCCATATTGAGTTTATATTATATTTATTCTTACACCATTAGTGTAACCTTTTTACCTTGACATAATAAACTTAGCTAAACATAATGAAGAAGAGAAATATAAATAAACAAGATAAGAATATAAATAAGATACAAGTTAACTAAGTAAAGGAAAGGAAATGAAAAGTATAAATAAGATATTAATGAAAGCAAAACTTAAGCATTACAAAAATATAAAGAGAGAAATAAAAAGCATAATCTTGATCTAAACAACCAAGATGCCTAAATGCATGGCAAATGCCTTCTTTTATAGGCCAAAATTTAGAACTTTTGATTTGATGACTAATTGTTGAATGGGTGGCCACATCTTGACTTAGTGACAATCTTTATCTTCTTGTCTGAACAAAATATCATTGATAAGATCTGAATTTGAACCAACTTTACTCATTAAAGTTCTAGGAAATTGTCTTAGCTTTCTAGAAGAAGAAAAATTGAGGTCATTTGAATTTCTAGAACTTGAGATATGGGTTGAACACTGAACAGTGTCTGAGTTACAGGACAGATTTAGATTTTTCTGTTATTGCTATAATTTGGACTTGAAAACGACCTTTTTAAATCTTGGACTCCACATAAAAGTTTTAGGCATATGTCTTATCTTTCCAACATATAAAGCAGACCTAAATCCGAGATCTACAACTCTAGATATGACCCAATTACCGAACAGTATTCCAGTTTAGACTGAACCAGCATCTTTTTTCTAAGTTTAGCCCTCTCTTTGTCCTTTCAATTTCAGTACTTAAACTTATCAATCAATCCTTTCATTTATGTGATAGACCTACATTTAAGATGAACATTTACTATAAATTAAAGGTATCTTATATTATTAGATATGTTATTATAAAACATGCTTTAGTTAAGGAGTTATTGATACTTCAAATGCAAAATGATGATATAAAATATTAATAAAAATACACTTTTAAATACCAATCAACCCACCTGATCCATGACCTTGCCATGGGTTGACCTCGAATCAAGATTTAAAACTATGATAATAACCACTTTTATTTTATGTTGACCCTCCTAACAAGTGACCCAGACCTTACCCCGAGTTGACCTCCAAGTCGAGTTTTAAAAATATAATAATCTCCACTTTTATCATTATATTAACACGTGTGAACGATCAACCTCACTCGGGACTCGGGCTTTGCCCTAGGTCAGCCCCAAATTAGTTTTTTAAAATTATAATAATAACTAATTTTATTCTTATGTTAACTCGGATCAACTCGACCCATAACTTAGGTCTTGACTAGTGACCCGGGATGTGCCTTAGATCAACACTCGATGTGGGTTTTAAAACCATATTAATAACTATTTTTTATCCTTACATGTCTTAATTGGATAGTCTTGAAATTAATTGTTTTTTACAGTGATATTTTAGAAATAAAAAAATAATAAATATTGTTTTCAGAGACATGTTCTTTTTATATCTTTTGTTTTTAAAAATATAAAAAATCATTTCAAAATTATTTTAAAAATAAATTTATTTTTATTTTTTTATTTTTATTTTTATTTTTTTAACCAAACACATCTCCATACTTTTCTTTTTTCTTCCTTCTCTTTCTTTTTGGATTTGCATGCAAGCCATGCCGAAAAGCAAACCAACCCTTCGATTTTTTTTTTTCATTCAATTCAGTCCCTCTTATCTTATTTGCAATTTTTTAATTTGCATTGGTTGTTTCTAATTGGATTTTATTTTTTATTTCATCCTTGGTCATTTGACATCGAAATTTGTTTTTAAATTTGGTGTTCATTTTTTGAATTGCTATTTGTTTTATTTATAATTGTTTTCTTGATTGATTTGGTTCTTCTTTTTTTTTACAATTTCACCTCAAATATTTTTTTTCTTTTAATTTTTGTGTCATATTTGGTCATGTTTCTTTTAGTTGCTATTTTTAAATCATTTTCTTGATGTATTGATTTTTTACAATTTCATCCCTAAATATTTAATTTCATTCGATTTTTATGTCAGATTTAATCTTAATTTTTTTAATTTCTATTTTTTTTTTTTGCATGGTTTTATTATTGATTGTTTTTTCTCAATTTCATCCCTCAATGTCAAATTTAGTCCTAATCATTTTGTCAAATGTTTTGGGATAATTTGATTTTTTTCAAATTTTATCTTGATTTGGTTTTTTCTTGTTAGATTTTAAGCCCATTATTTTTTTTTTTTTTGCTGCTCCTTTTCTTTTACAAGGTTTTTTATTGGTAGTTTTTTCAACAACTCCATCATTCAAAATTAAATTGAATGACATTTAAGTTTTTTAATTGAACTCAGGATGATGATTTAAGAAGTTGCAGGTTTTTTATATTAGATGAGGTTTAGGAGGTTCATTTAGGATTGTTTTGTTTTTCTTCTTTTTTTAAAGTTGATGTTCTTTTTTTAAGGTTGACTTTTTTTGTTCTGGTTTTCCTTCAATTAGGTTAGCATTGGGTTATTTATAATCCAGATAGGCTTGAATATGGTTCTTCCTATCTTTTTCTCACTATTTTTTGGTCAATTTATTTATTTTTATTGTGTTTTGTTTTTTATATTATTTAAATTATTATTTTAACCAATAACTTTAAACTTGAAATTTTTTTTTATGTTTATATTTTTTATATTAAAAAAATTATTGTTCCACCCGCAACGAAACACGGGACATGCTTAGTTAAAAGCTAATTTTCAAAATTAAGGGGCTACACATGAAACCAAATTTTTGGTTTCCTTTAACCGAACAAAAATGAATGCAATAATTATTTCCTTTTCAGTTTATATCTCAAAATAGGTAAATTCTTATAATTATAGTATATTTTGATTTACACTAATCCTAATACTATGAATTTTATTACAACGTAGCATGACATTAGTAAAGTTCTTAGTAGTGACGGCTGTCATTCTCTTGTTATTTTTTTTTTTAGTAATATTTAGTATTAGAGCACTGGTTATTTTTTAAAATATTTTTATTTAAAAATATATTAAAAATAAATATTTTTAATATTAATATTTAAAAACAATCTAAAAAAATAAAAAAATAATTTTTTTATAAATAAAAAATGACAATAACAAATACCTCTTTATATGTGATTCTGTCGTACTAGCATTCCTTAGATGATTAAGAGTGTGTGGTTGTAATTGTTTTTCAAAGTATTTTTCATTTGAAAATGTATCAAAATATTATTTTTGACATCAACACATTAAAATGATTTAAAAACACCAAAAATAATATTAATTTGAAGAAAAAAAAAAAATAAAAAAAAAATTAATTTTTTTCAAAACATTTTTGAAATACAAAAATAAACAAGGTCTAAATTGAATATAGTTTGGACATGCTAACTTTAGAAATCCAACCCATTTAGGAAACCTTTATAATATGGGTTGTTTGAAATTGTGGTAATAATAGCAATTTAAAGTATTTTTTATTTAAAAATATATTAAAATTAAAAAAATATGTTTGATACCGATACATTAAAACGATCTGATAATATATAAAAAAATATTTTAAATAAAAAAAAATCAAAATCTTTAAATATATAATTTACACCCCATTTTCAAATATTACGGGCACGAAGTAATTAATGTTCTTGCCTGTGTCTGTGCCTTTCACTACTGTCTATAAAGGACCCTCGATCCTTTTTTCGTGGCCTCATTTCCTCCTTTCCTGTACAACAGAAACGAAAGGAAAAAAATAAAAACCACCATGTTTTCATTCGACATGGATGCAGCCGAGCCTGATGCTGCCCTAGATCTGTCTCCCTTTATTATCGTATATAAAGATGGAAGCATAGAGAGGCTCGTTGGCAACGAAATCGTCCCTCCTTCCTTGGATCCCAAATCCAGTGTCCTGTCTAAAGATGCTGTCTATTCAAAAGAAGCAAAACTATCATCTAGACTTTACCTCCCACCAGGCGTGGATCCTGACAAGAAGCTCCCCCTCTTGATTTACTTTCATGGGGGAGGCTTTTGCGTAGAGAGTGCCTTCTCGCCTGCCTACCATAATTACCTTAATATCTTGGTCGCGGAGGCTAAAGTCATTGCTGTCTCGGTTGATTACAGGAGAGTCCCAGAACATCCAATCCCTGTTCCATATGATGATTCATGGACTGCCCTGAAATGGGTTGCATCTCATGTTAATGGAGATGGCCCTGAAAAGTGGCTAAATAACCACGCTGATTTCGGAAAGGTGTATTTGGCCGGAGATAGCGCCGGTGGTAACATAGCACACCACATGGCCTTGAGATATGGTCAAGAGAGATTATTTGGTGTAAATGTTGTAGGTGTTGTCTTGATTCATCCTTATTTCTGGGGCGAATTACCAATTGGAAATGAAGTTAATGAATTAGAAAGAGTGTTGAGAGGGATTGCTGCTACGTGGCACCTTGCATGTCCGACGACAAGTGGGTGTGATGACCCTTTAATCAATCCCGCCACAGATCCAAAACTGGCTTGTTTGGGGTGCTCCAAGGTTCTTGTTGCTGTCGCTGAGAAAGATCTGCTCAGGGACAGAGGCTTGTTATATTGCGAGACTTTGAAGAAGAGTGGATGGGGTGGAGTAGTTGAAACCATGGAGGCTGAAGGAGAGGGGCACGTCTTCCATTTGTTCAATCCAACCTGCGGCAATGCTGTGGCTATGCTTAAAAAGACTGCTGCTTTCATGTCTGGGCATAACTGAATATGTTTATCCCCTCCCACCTCCTTTTTTTGCTGTGTTTGATGTCATCTTATGTTTCTCTGCGTTGGTTGCCAAATGAGTGTTTGTTTTATGTGTTTTTTAAATTATTTTTTACTTTGAAAATTATTAAATCAATGTTTTTTAGATATTTTTAAATGTTTTTGATGTACTAATTAAAATTTTAAAAAATCTTGAAAAAAATGTTATTTTAACTAATTGAAAAGCATTATGCCCATCAGCCGACTATAGCAAGCAAGGTAAAAATATTACTCATATTGTTGAGAACATGGATTTAATTTTTAGAATAAAAAAAGGTGGCAACTTAATTAATTTATATTATTGTTTACGTCTACGCTTGCTATTGGTTGGGTTTTATGTTGCTAATTATAGTTATAAATCCAAGAGTATTTTTGAATATTTCTTCTCTTTTTTTTCTTAGCCAATTTTATGCTGGAACTTACATAAAAAGCAACTATCTTTCTTACTCTCTCTTTTTTTCCAAACGGGAATTTTCGTTTTATTTATACAAGGCACGAGCCCATTATAATTGTAGGATGCAACCCAGAGTCACCAACGAAGCCCTCGATACTATAGTTCAGGAAGTATAAATTATTATACAACATACTTAAAGAAATTAGTGTCCCTGGTATTATTTATCTAGACATAAAGTATTGTTGATTAAAGCAATATAATAATAGAGCTACTCTTGTCACATAAAGTTGGAAAAACAATAAAGGATAGTGGAGTTATCTTTTCACTAAAATATATAAAGCATTAAAGGAATAGTTAGGAAAAAAATAGTCAGATCAAGTTTTGGTAGGATTGCAGGCTCTGGAATACAGACAGCTGGTGATGGGACTAACAAGCTCTGGGCACTTGCAAGCCAAGTGGGGCTACAAGTTCCAAGCTACACAAACACATGGCGCGGGGGCTACCATGAGTGTTGGGGCCAAACCAAGGTGCATGACTACAAACCCAGGCGAGCGGATCTAAAGACCTGCTCGGGACGCATTGGCCTTAGATCCTGGGTCAAGATCTAATGCTCTTGAATCCAGAGTCAAGACCCATTTCGCTTGAGTCTACGTCAAGACCCAGGTCTATTAGGTCATGTGTCGGGACCTAACCCTCTTGGGGTCATTTGTTAGGACCCAAGGTTTAAGCGTCTTGGGTTTATTAATATAATTATTTGTATTATAAGTATTATTATTTTTCTTATAAATCAAAGTATTCATCTCATAAATAAAATTATTTGTGCTATAAATATTATTATTTTTATTATAATTCAAAGTATTCATATAAAAAAATATAATTATTTGTATTATAAGTATTATTATTTTTTATTATAATTCCGACATCAGCACCTAATGCTCTCGGGTCCTATGTCAGGACCCATTTTGCTTGGGTCCTCAGTCTACAACCAATTGTCATGGGTCCTGCATCAGAATCCAAGTTGCTTGGGTCTTGCGTCGGGACTCAATCCTATTGAGTCCTTTGTCATGACCCAAGGTTCTTAGGTCTTGGGTTTATTAATATAATTATTTGTGCTATAAATATTATTATTTTTATTATAATTCAGTTAGGTACCCCTAAGTCAGCACCAATTAGCCTTGGTTCCAATGTCAGGACCCAATGCTCTTGGGTACTCATTTCCTGGGTCTGGAGCCAATAGTCTTGGGTCCTGCGTCAAGATCCATTTTGCTTGGGTCTTTTGTCAAGACTTAAGATTCTTGGGTCTTTGGTTTTTTAATATTATTATTTGTGTTATAAATATTATTATTTTTATAATAAAGCAAAGTATTCATATAAAAAATATTATAATTTGTGTTCCAAATATTATTATTTTTATTATCACTCAAAATATTCATATTAAAAATATTATTATTTGTGCTATAAATATATTATTTTTATTATAATTCTCTTGGGTGCTCCAAGCACAAAACCAATTGCTCTTGAGTCCTATGTCTAGACTCAATTATGTTGGGTCTTGCGTTAAGATCCAATGCTCTTGGGTTCTGCATTAGGATCCAAGTCTCTTAAGTTTTTTGTCAGGACCCAAGGTTCTTGGGTTTTAGGTTTCTTAATATAATTATTTGTATTATAAATATAATTATTTTTCTTATAATTCAAAGTATTTATATTAAAAAATTATTATTATTTTTATTATAAATCTAAGTATTAATATAAAAAATATTATTATTTGTGTTATTAATATTCTTGGGTTTCTTAATAGAATTATTTTTGTTATAAATATTATTATTTTTATTATAATTCTAAGTATTATTATAAAAAAATTTATAATTTATGTTATAAATATTCTCGGTTTCTTAATATAATTATTTGTGTTATAAATATGATTATTTTTCTTATAACTCAAAGTATTCATATCAAAAATATTATTATTTGTGCTATAAATATTATTATTTTTATTATAAGTCTAAGTATTAATATAAAAAATATTATAATTTGTGTTATAAATATTCTTGTGTTTCTTAATATAATTATTTATGTTATAAATGTAATTATTTTTCTTATAATTCAAAGTATTCATATCAAACATATTATTATTTGCATTATAAATATTATTATTTTATTTTAATATTAAGTATTATTATAAAAAGTATTACTATTTGTGTTATAAATATTCTTGGGTCTCTTAATATAATTATTTTTTTCTTTGTGTGAGAACAAATTAGTTCGACTGGAAACTTATTTTTTTTCTCATTTGAAAATTAAAAAATACGAATTGCAGTTAAAGGAGGTGGGGTAGCTTGGTTGTCACTTGAGGGATCTCGTTTTGTAACGCCTTCGAACCTTTTTATGTAATTATTATCTTTTCAATTATAATGAATATGAAATTATATAATATATATACACTCACACACACGAGGATATCGTTAAGCTCATCCTCTAATATTTCTTTCTACAAATATAATGATACACATTAGTGTGATTACAATATTTTATAAATTACATATACAAACTTGCTTACAATATAATTATTAGATAATAGTATAACCTATCTAATAGGATAGACTAGATAACTTGATAACTTTTTTATAAGAATTGAGACCCTTAAAAAAATCATGTAAAATACATAGGATCACAAAAATTATCATAAGTATTTACAACATTATAATTATTACATTTTATGAATATACAAACAAAACCAATATTATTAATCTTTCTATAAACACATCAATCTTAATCCTTTTCAAATTTAATATTTTCTTATCAATCAGTAATAATTTTTTTTTTCATTAAACACATTATATTATCATCACAATATATATAACTACTCCTTGATTTACCAATTATTCCATAACTCATCTCAATACAATTTTTTTTTCACTTCTTTTATATTCATCGAATTCATTGTAATATTTTCATTTCATGTTCCCTTTCCACATTGTATTTAATCTATAGCCCCATTTCATCTCATGAGCATATAACATGTTATTATTTGATTTCACAACACCCTTAATTCATATCACATTTCATCTTTCAATTACAAATATATATCTTTTTAGCTTTTTTCAAGCATTTATCTCATTTTAACCAACATATTTTTTTAGTTTATTTTAACATTTATTATATCATTATTGACTCGTAAATAAAAATTTCAATTCCAATATCTATTATTTCCATTATATTTCTTGCATACAAATTTACAAGCTCAATGTGTTTCTAGTTAATTTCTAGTTTATTCATAATTTTTTTTCATTCTCGTATATTTTACACCCATTTAGTTCCTTCAAATATATTTTTCATCTTGACTATATTTTAGATTAAAAAATATTTTTTCCTTTGGACTTAAATATTTTTTATGTCCATTTGTGATGTGTTCCAATATTTTCCCAACTCAAATATTTCTCATGGCTATTTATGGCACATTACAGTATTTTTTCCAACTCAAATATTTCTCATGTACATTTATGACACATTATAATATTTCACAACTTAAATATTTCTTATACCTATTTATGGCTGGTATTGTCAAATTTCTTTCTAATTTAAATACTTCATGTGCTCACTTTTAATGTATTCAAATTATTTTTCTTCATTTTACATATTTTCCAATCTAGGCCCGCTATTGTGAGTGAATTACATGTTCTACACATTAAATTTTGTTGTTATGATCAATTAAATTTAAATCTCACCATTGTATCATTCCATGTATTAAATTTAGTTGTTGTGGTCCATTTAATTAAATCTCATTGTTGTAATTAATTCTTATTTCATGCATTAAATTCCATTATTACGGTCCATTTTATTAAATCTCACCACTATGGTTATTTCTTATTTCACATATTAAATTCATGTCACAACATCATATTGTTTTTTTATATCTTTTTCCCCTATCCATAACCTTAGATTGACATTTGTAACATGCATATCCATGGTCCCGTCCAAGGGCTGAATATGAAATCAACGATCCTTTAATTGTCGTCTTCAGTCAATTAATTTCATAATCTCCATCATAGGAGTTGACTACGTATCTTTATCAAGTTCACTATCATGGTACATTTAAAATTCATATGTTGCTATGCGACATTGCAAACATTTATAATTTATAAGTGGGTATCTTTTATTGTGATTATTCACAGCAATATATATAATATATATATATATATATATATATATATGGATGACTATACTTCGTATATATGTTACTGTTTTTGCGGTCAAATATACACAATTTTTTTTCCTTATACGCATACATTTTTATGACAATAGATTTACACAACACATATAAATTTGCATTGAAAAGCTAACAAGTATAAAAATCATTTTAAACAGTTAAAAAGGTAAGAAGACTACCCTTACCTTAAGTTACTACTATACAAGCTTTTAAGAAACCAGATCTCACTCTGGACACTTCTTTTACAACTTCAAACCAACAACCATTAACAAAATTAGAAGTTCATCCATGAAAATTTTCATACAATACCCCTAAAATTCAAATAATTATCCATACACTTCTCAAATATATATTTTTTTTTTGTTACACTAAGCAAGCCAGTATTTATTCATAAAAATAAATCCTCACTTGAATTGTTTTAATCATCAAACTTTTCAAATTAATACCCAACACATCACAAACTAATAATTAATTTTTTATATATAATTTTACACCCCTATACATCAAAATAAATCCTCACTGGAAATTGTTTCAGTCATCAAAATTTTCAAATTAATGCCCAACACATCACAAACTAATAATTAATATACAATTTTCCACACCTATACATCCATTTTGCATCCCAACATACACACTCTCTTATATTTTCCATACTCCTAACCTCTCCAATTATGCTCAAACATATCAAAGTTATAATTTTTTATATTGACACATATCAATCAAATTCAATTCCAACTAAACTAACAATTTGGCCCAACAAAATCAATTTAATTGGACATGTAAATTTTTCAAATTTAAATGCTTAAAATATTTAAATTTACATAAAAACTCACTCCCGTCTTATTTATAATTTCCATCAAGCATCCAAAAATTTAAGACAATACAATTTGACCATTTAATCATGGTTAACTTCTCATATTTCCTCAAAATTATCTAAACTAATAATTTTACCAATTTTTTAAAAATAAAATTTCATAATTTTGTCATAACTCTCTCAATCATTTTATTTTTGACATGTTACTTTAATGCTAGACACAACACTCAATCCAATTTACAAATTTCATATACAATATAAACAATTCCCAACTTCTACACTAACAAATACACATTACACTATCTACTAAATCTTTCCTCTTTAATATATATAGTTGTCCAACCATTTAATAGTAAAAGTTTCTTGTTTTTTCTCTGCTTTAAATCTATCCCATTTAATTCACTATTTCCAGCACATTTGGTTTAAAATTTCAATTAGTTCTATTATTTCTTTACACACGTAAGTCCCAAACATTTTCAAGCCCATTTCACATCGTATCCAACTAAAATATTTTTTACACGCATTCTTACCAATACTTCATTTAAATACATAGTTACACATAATTCAAACAATTTTTTTTTTTTAAATAATCAAGCTCTATGTCAAGCTTAATGATATTCTATAACTTTCACATACTATTCCCATATTAGATTCTACCCTTATTCTCTTTCCATGCCGAATACCATACACAATCAAATTAATACTTATACATACAACAAAACATTTCTCCCTAATTTCTCAATGTAAAATTTATATTTCTTACACATGCATAAAAAATAACTTTACATAATCAAACTCAAAACTTATTCCACGTCCAATATCTCATACATACACATCCATTTCACATGTAATTTTCATGAAAAATTTAAAAGTTTTATCATTCCCCAAATCCTCCCATGGTTGACCCCAAGGTTAAACATCTTCAATTGAACTCTATTTTAATTTTAACTACATTTTAATTTATATAACATCTATCTCATGCCAATTTAAGAAATTAGCATTTAAACACTCATTCCCATAATTTTTACTCAAACCCTAGAATTTGAAATTAGGGATTTCTTTCCCTTTTCATAGCAACATATAAAAACCAAAGAATTAAGTTATGAGAACACTTTAGCACTAAGTTTGGAGCAATTTCAAAGATTCATTTGCAAGCTTTCCTTCTAACTCACTTATCTTTTTTCAATTTCAAAGCTTTCTCTCCGAGATTCTCTACTCTCCAAACACATTTTTCTCTTTAGTATTGCTTTCTTAAGTGGTCTCCTCTAGCCAAATTCATTCTCTAACACTCTCAAAACCTTTGACATAGAAGAAAAAAATCTTAAATTTGCAAGGGAAATGAGAATATTTAAGCTTCATTTCCCTTTTAATGGCTAGTGGTTGCTATAGTAACGAGAGGAGGGAGTTTTTTAGTTATTTATGACAATGTCATTACTAATTGTCTCGGTGTTCGTTTCTGTATTTTACTCGATTATCGATACTTTTGTACACTATGTTATGACTAATTTCATTGATATTTTTGAACTAATTCTTAAGGAACCTTTACCCTTAATCATAATAAATTCTTTATTAGATTTTCACCACCTTCGATAAAAAAAAAAGTGTCATTGTACATAGGGTTTATACCGGCGATCAATGTCATTTGCACGTAAAATCATACATTAGTTTATTCAAAACTCCACTCTATTATTATTTTCTAAATATTTTCAACTCAATTTACACAATTGTTTTTCCTTTAAATAATTATTTTACCCGATTGGAAATTTATACGATTTATCACTAAATGACATTTCGCGTACCAATTTATTACTTTATTTCATTCAATATTTAAATTAATTCACCAAGGATTTTCATCCCAAATCATAATAATTTTTCCTTTTAATTTACTATTTTTCAATTGAGAATTTCTTTTTTAACATTGATTTATCAATTTTAGACTGGGGTTTACACATTTAAGTGTTTGTCATGCAATCATAAATCCTTTGACTAAGAGCCCGCTTGTTTTTATATTTCAAAAATATTTTTGAAAAAAATTTAAAAAATTTTATTTTTTTTCTTTGCTTCAAATTAATTTTTTTTTTGTGTTTTTCATATCGTTTGATGCTTATGTTAAAAATAAATTTTAAAAAATAAAAAAAATATTATTTCAATATATTTTCATATGAAAAACACTTTTAAAAGTAACCGTTATTATAATACCGAATGGGCTCCAGGGATGCAATGTCTAGCTATGATGGATAAACATACTAATTGATCTTGATATTTCATGACATGCAATGCTAAAATGAGATCGAGTGGATCCATTTTTGTATACAGATATACCTTAGGTACATCAAACATTTTTGTTAATTAAAAAAAAATGGCATTAGCTAGAAGTATCTTTAGATAAGATCTTACTCACAACAAAAAAAAGAGACATTGAAGAAGAGATACATGTTTCTTCTTCCGATGAACACCCATCAAGTCATACCAAATAATTGAATCACATACTTCAAGTCCTTGTTAGACAAATTAAAAGAAATTAAAAAAGGTCTTTTTGTTACTATGGTTCACCTATATATGTAATATTGTGAATTAGAACAATGTTGTTTTAAAAAAAATTTGGTCCTCAAACTTTTATTTTGCATGATTTAGCCTTTTTAATCCTAAAATAACACCCAATTACATATTTGTTTTAGGAGGGAGGGTTGAATTGAAAGACAAGGGACTGAATTAAAAAAAGACGAGTTGAATAAGTGGTAAATTTGAAATTTGTTTTAAAAGTTCATATTTATCTGGCATCCTTTTGATCTATTAGGAAACTGGTCCTTGTAATTTTCAAAAAATAAATTTTGGTCTTGAAATTTATTTTTCTTATTTTTTAATTCTTTTTTAATAGGAAGGGAAAGAGAGGGTTGCTAGATTCTAGTATAGAGAGATAAAGTTGTTGTTGTTGATGATTATTCTAGCCACAAAAACAGAGAGTTTAAATTAATTACTTTTTTACTTTAAAAGTGTCTAAAAATACAGATTTGAGCCTGAAAAGATTTTGGATTTCAAGTTAATTTTGGGTTTTGGGTGGGGTTTTTTCGTTTTTGAAGGCCATTGATTGATTTATAGGATGTTTTTTTTTTTTTTTTTTTTATGTATTTTGGATTAAAAAAAATGGGTTAAAGATGAGTTTATTTTTTAAAAAATCTAGCAAACCCTTTTTTCCGATCACCACAATGACTGGATTTTAAGGATTTTCAAATGACGAGTTGGTTTTTTTTTTAAATGATGGGGCCCTATTAACTTTTTTAAAAAATAAAGGCCCTCGGGCTTGACCCTGTCTGCCGCCATAATATTTTTTTATTATTATGTTTTGATGTTTTAGATTTTATCTTTATTTTATGATTTTTGATATTTTTTCCTTAATATTTTTATAAAAGTTTCATTGTTTTTAATTTTACCATTCAATCTAAATTTATATTTATTGTTTTTTTTTTCATTTTAGTTTTCATTCTTTTTTTTCTTTTGTTAATGTTTTTTTTTTCTTTTCAATTTAACTTTCAAATTTAAAACTTGTTGTTACCATCTAATTTATTTTTTTACGATTTTAACCCTTATTTTTTTATTGTTGTTTTTTATTTTGGATTTTTTTGTTTTTTTTTTGTGTAATTTAACCCTTATAATAACCCGAGTCATGGTTTAAAAAATTAATAAGGAATTGAAAATATTTTTTCTTCTATTTTTTCAACATCATTGTTTGATATTGTTTTTCTACGAAAGATTTTTGGTAAAATTGGCATTATTACACACAAAAAAAGAAAAAGAAGAGGAAATGTAATTGTTTTTTTTTTAAGTTATTTTTTGCTCTAAATATATAAACAACTAACTATAATATCGATAAAATTAAACTCCAACTCGGATGAAAACTCATCATCCTTATTTTTTTTTCTAAAACAACATCGAGTTATGTGTGGTTGCTTTAAAAACTTAAAAAAAAAATATTAAGAATAAATGAATTTATATATACTTCCCGTCTATAAATAATTTAAATCAAGATTTATGTTTCCAATCAAGGTCTATTTTTTTTTTATATATATATGTTTCCATGACACGTGCATGAAGTGAGAATAAATAAGATGATAATTTCATCAAATGTTTTTATTTTTATTTTTTATGATCAAGAAAAAAGCCCAAAACGACACTCCAAAGTCACATCCTTCCCATCCTTCACCTCTTGATATTTTCCCTCCTTCCCCCGTTAGACCCCGATAAAACAAGAAACAAAACCCACCTCTCTACCTTGGCCCCTCTCTTTATCTCCAAAAAAATGGAGACAGCAGTTCTCCTGCGCTCTTCCAACAAACTAATCCTCAACCATCGCTACTACTCTCCTCATAACTTCTTTCGCCTTCTCTCATCCTCCTCCTCCTCCTCCTCCTCCTCCACCCCTCGAAATTCCCACCGTTCGATCAACCCGCTCACTTCTCGCTCCCTACCCCACCGCCGCCGCCGCAAACTCCTTCCTCTCTCTGCCACGTCGTCTTCCTCCTCCCCCTCTTTTCACTTCAACAAACACCACTTCTCTACTCTCTCTCCTCACGCCATCTCTACACAGTACTCTCCAGGTCAAGTGTATTTCATTTTTCCAGTTTAAAATCAGAAAAACGAATAACTGAGTTTTGATTTTGTGTGTTGCTGCAGATGTCAGCAACGTGTCTGACGAGGTTGCGGCGAAATATGGATTTGAGAAAGTATCGGAGGAGTTTATCGGAGAATGTAAATCAAAAGCTGTGTTATTCAAGCATAAAAAAACTGGAGCTGAAGTCATGTCTGTTTCTAATGATGATGAGAACAAAGTTTTCGGCATTGTTTTTCGCACTCCTCCGTAAGTTCTTAGTATCAGCATTAGTATCATCCCTTGTTTTAATTTGATGCTAAGTGGATGCAGTTATAGTGGTTTATTATGTAATTTAGATAAAGAAAATTGGATATTATTGAAATCTTGAATTAGTTGTGATAGTTAATTTTATAGCATTTAGCATTCTTTTTCGTTGTTTTAAAGCTTAATTTAGTGTTACGTGGATGCAGTTGTGGAGGTTTATAGTAGAAGAGTGTGGATACTATTGAAAATCTTGAATTTATTATGATTGTCCAAGTGTTGAATTTGTGAAAGAAAACGGCTATGGAGTGTTTTGTATTTGAAAATTAAAAGCTTTGTGAAAAAAATTTGTGTTTTATGCTCTTCTCGGTTTGGTTATCAGTGAAAAATAGTTTCTTGAGAGGGGACCTGAGAACTTGTTAAACTTGTCAGATTTTGTAACAAGCATCACAAGCTGACTAGTGACTAATTTAGTTGATGTGCAAGCTACTGATCGTGGCTAATGGTGTAATGCAGGAAGGATTCAACTGGGATACCGCACATATTGGAACATAGTGTATTATGTGGGTCAAGAAAGTACCCATTGAAAGAACCGTTTGTTGAGTTATTGAAAGGAAGTTTGCATACTTTTCTGAATGCATTCACTTATCCTGATAGGACTTGCTACCCAGTTGCTTCCACGAATACAAAGGTAAGAGGAAATTGATAAATGTACAACATGCAACTTTGGGTAATAGAGTAGTTCTTTTTTCGGATTTTGTTTAGATTTTAATTCTTGGACCTTGTTTTCCAAAACAGGATTTCTATAACTTGGTTGATGTATACCTGGATGCTGTATTCTTCCCAAAATGTGTGGAGGATTACCAGACTTTTCAACAGGAGGGTTGGCATTTCGAGCTCAACGATCCTTCAGAAGAAATATCTTATAAAGGTTGCACATAGAAATATATCCAGCTACTTGTTAGGCAGTATTATTTGCTCTTTTTGCATGCAGCATCTTCATCTTTAATGAGTTTATTTTCCCTTTATTTCAGGTGTTGTTTTTAATGAGATGAAGGGTGTCTATTCCCAACCTGATAATATTTTAGGGCGGACTGCTCAGCAGGCAAGTTCCCCCATCTCTAATTGTTTGATTTTAATCATTTCTGTATGAAAAGTGTTGACTACTTTGACATTCCTTCATGTCTGTTTGGAATCATTCATGGGTGCAATTTTGTGAATGCAGTTATTCAAATGTTCACTAAGTGCAATTTATTTTATGGACATGTCTCCACTACACATTATCTTATCCTTAATAACTGTCACTTGCAACTTCTGTGCAGGCTCTTTTCCCAGACAATACCTACGGTGTTGATAGTGGAGGGGATCCAAAAGTCATTCCCAAATTAACTTTTGAGCAATTTAAGGTCAGTCTCAACATCCTTGTTCTAGTATGTTAGTGTAGAAGTGTCTATACTATACAATCCACAGCTGTTTTTTTTTTTTTTTTTTCCTTTTTTTTTTGTGCGGGGGGTTGTAAATTCTTTCCAGGTTTGAAATGATATTCTGGTGTGTCAAACTGACCATTTTTTTTTTTTCACTGTCTTGACTGAAAACTTCTGGAACTTTGATGGCACTAATCCATTTGTCTGGACTTAGAAAACTTGTGTGTTTTCATTATAGCTTTTAGAAGTTGGATACCTACAAAACAATATATAGACTAGGACAGTGAATATTTTATTATCCATTCACTCTTATGTATTGCCTGCTGCAATAACTTCTGCTTTGTGGTGTGATTTTCTCGTCAAGTACATCTGTTGCCTAGTATTTTCTAACGTGTGAATATTTTTATGCATGAATATTTAATTTATTTTGCCCGTGTGCAATCTCTGGCACTGTAGTGAGAATGCTATATATATATATATATATATATATATATTATTTCCTTGGCTTTAATTAGGATCAGTCTATTCATGATTATGACTTAACACATAAGGTAATCTCTTCTTTACTGACTAAAATATCACAGGAGTTTCATGGTAAATATTACCACCCGAGCAATGCCAGGATATGGTTTTATGGAGATGATGATCCAACTGAGCGCTTACGCATTCTGAGTGGTACTGCATCTGAGTCCAATCTCTGTTGATAAATTATGCAAGCAGTTTACGTAAACCATTTTTTCCCATTTAAATACAAGGCACGGTGAGCCTATTAGAAAATACCCAGGTAATTTTGTCCTAAAGGAAAGCGTTTGCAGAGCTACAGGTGTAAAAGGTGAAATGATGTTGGCCATGAGTGTCAAGAGTTGATGTTCACAAAACAGCTGAAATGAAACCAAAATTTATTCATTTAATGGGTTTTGTCCGGTGGACTTTTGCAGCTGTTTCATATATTTTAATTTGTCTAAATAATTATGTCATCATGCTTCATCATACTATCACACTATCATACTGTTTAAGTAGAATAAGTTATGTGTCTGTATTCACAAAACCTGTAGGCTGGCCTATAGATTGTTAATGTTTCTTTTTTAGTTCTATGATCAATTTGCTTTAGAGGAATACTGTGTTGTGTACCTTAAGATCATTATACAGTCAACATTCATCTCATATACCATCACTTGTAATATTCAGCTCAGTAATTAAGAAAATTTCAGGATTCTGAAAAACTTGTGCTTTGATTGTTCTCTCTTTCTCTCTCAGAGTATCTAGATATGTTTGATGCAAGTTCAGCTCCAAATGAGTCAAGGGTTGAGCAACAGAAACTTTTTTCAGAGCCTGTCAGGATCATTGAGAAATATCCTGCTGGTGATGGAGGTGATTTGAAAAAGAAGCACATGGTATGCCTTAATTGGCTGCTAGCAGATAAGCCCCTAGACTTGGAAACTGAGCTTACACTTGGCTTTTTGGATCATCTTATGTTGGGAACTCCTGCTTCTCCCTTGAGGAAAATCTTGCTGGAAAGTGGTCTTGGAGATGCCATTGTTGGTGGTGGAATTGAAGATGAGCTGCTTCAGCCTCAATTTAGTATTGGGTTGAAGGGTGTCTTTGAAGAGGACATTCAAAAGGTAGAAGAATTAGTCATGAGTACACTTAAAAAGTTAGCAGAGGAAGGATTTGAGACAGAAGCTGTGGAGGCATCCATGAATACAATTGAGTTTTCTCTCAGGGAAAACAACACAGGGTCATTTCCTCGTGGCTTATCACTGATGCTTCGATCCATGGTAAGATTTGATTATTTTTTCCCTAGCTTCTGCAAACCAGTCATCATTTATTCATTTCAAGCATGATTTATGTGGTTTTGTTTTGTAGAGCAAATGGATATATGATTTGAATCCCTTTGAGCCTTTAAAGTATGAGAAACCTTTGATGGACCTAAAAGCAAGAATAGCTGAGGAAGGTTACAAAGCTGTTTTTTCTCCTTTAATTGAGAAATTCATCTTGAACAATCCTCATCGTGTTACTGTTGAAATGCAGGTAAACAGTTAAATCTGAAAGTTCAGTTTCTATTTGTATTGTGAAGTAATTGCTTCAGATGACACTGGGTGTTTTCTGTTTCAGCCTGATCCTGAGAAAGCTTCTCATGATGAAGCTGCTGAAAGGGAAATTTTGGAGAAAGTTAAAGCAAGCATGACTGAAGAAGATCTTGCTGAGCTAGCACGTGCGACACAGGAGCTGAAATTGAAGCAGGAAACTCCCGACCCACCTGAAGCTTTAAGAAGTGTTCCAAGCCTCGTTCTATGTGACATCCCCAAAGAACCCATGCATGTTCCCACTGAGGTTATTGTTAAGCTTAGTGTTTTGTACTTGAATATCCTGCATCCAAGAATTTTGGAGACTTGTACTGAGCATTTATTTACTAACTGTAGGTTGGGGATATCAATGGAGTAAAAGTATTGAAGCATGACCTCTTCACAAATGATGTCCTTTATGCTGAGATTGTCTTCAATATGAGATCACTGAAGCAAGAACTTCTTCCTTTGGTGCCACTTTTCTGGTGAGATGTTGCCTCGAAGATTATCTCCATGGTCATTTCTTGTCATGCATGCTTTTCTTTCCTGCCTCCACTGTTAACAAATGTTCACAAATTGAGTTTTGCTCAGTTCAGGATAACTGATCAGAAATCTTATAAACAATGTGTTATTCTTGGTCAATTTTATTAGCTGGGCCCTGTGTCTCGTATATTTCTTTGCAGAATATTTATTCATATTTTCACTATTTATCGATGTCCTTCCAGCCAGTCATTGCTTGAAATGGGCACAAAGGATTTGACCTTTGTGCAACTTAACCAGTTGATTGGAAGAAAAACTGGAGGTATATCAGTTTATCCATTCACATCATCTGTTCGAGGCAGGGAAGATCCATGCAGTCATATAGTTGCTCGGGGGAAAGCCATGGCAGGGCGTGTTGAAGACTTATTTAACCTGGTAAGTGTGGTTGAATTGTTTTGTTTCTATAGCCGGTTGAAGTGGCTTTCAAGCACTTGTGTCATTGTAGGTATTGCAGTTGCCTTTTTTTCCCTGAAGGTTTCAGCACACTGGGAGAAATTTGATTAATTTTGCTCCAGTGTCTTTTAATGTTTTTTCTCTTGCCTGCTCCTGTTTGTTGAAGTGCTAGTTTCTAGAAATTGAATTTACTGATAGGTGATGCATTCTAGAATCTGGAAATGCTTTCTTTTTTCTTTTTATTGCATGTCCTTGTAAATTCTTCTTTGATACCTGAACCAGTTGAAGAAACCCAGATAGCAACAAACTAAAATTTTTGAAGTATTGGTTTTGCTTAAGCATGAATACTATATAGCTACTGGTTTAGTTTCATGAAGATGTTTTTTTGACGAAGGCTTTACATGGTTTTATTTTTATTCTTTTTTCAAGCCTGCATTTGTTTCTTGCTGCAAACATCTGTACACAGGAAGAGACCTATTTTCTGATACTTTGAGCAGATGCTTTATGTTTCAAAGTCTGTAGCTACATTTACAGAATCAGTTGCCTGGGGATGCAACCAATGGATGCAATGTTATTTGTTGTAGGTCAATTATGTTCTTCAAGAAGTCCAATTTACAGACCAGCAACGCTTTAAGCAATTTGTTTCCCAAAGTAAAGCAAGAATGGAGGTACTTATTCATATTTTTGTATGATGAATCAGAAATGAAATTGGGTCTTTGTCTTTAATAACATCATCTCAATGTTCTCAAAAACTATCTTCAGAACCGTTTAAGAGGCAGTGGCCACGGAATTGCAGCTGCAAGAATGGATGCAAAGTTAAATGTTGCAGGATGGATTTCAGAACAAATGGGTGGTGTAAGGTTAGAATGTTCACCTTTTGGATTAATCTGTAACTCTTTGATTTCATCCAACAACCTAATACGAAACAAGTGTTTCAGCTCTAGGATTTCAATACATATGCAATAACATTGATTTGTGATTTTGACATAATGCTAATTGCTTTGAATGTACAAATAAATCATTAAAGATTCAAGTTTAATGGATAGCTTTCTCGCTGCATGAAATGACACTAACACAGCTCAATTGTTGGGGTTCTATAGTTACTTGGAATTCCTAAAAGCTCTCGAGAAGAGAGTTGATCAAGATTGGGCTGGAGTTTCATCATCTCTTGAGGAAATTCGTATGTCCTTATTTTCAAAGAATGGATGCTTGATAAACATGACTGCTGATGGGAAAAATCTCACCAACTCAGAAAAGTATGTTAGCAAGTTTCTTGATTTGCTTCCTAGCAAGTCTTCTATTGAAGCTGCTGCCTGGAATGCTCGCCTTTCTCCAGGAAATGAAGCTATTGTGATTCCTACACAGGTGAACAAACTACAATGTTGTATGCCATATTGTCTCTTATTCTTGTTGCCAGGGTAAAATTCTGAGCTTTCACCTTCTACAGGTTAATTATGTAGGCAAAGCTGCTAATATCTATGACACCGGTTATCAGCTTAATGGGAGTGCTTATGTTATCTCCAAATACATTAGTAATACATGGTTGTGGGATCGTGTGCGTGTTAGTGGTGGGGCATATGGAGGGTTTTGTGATTTTGATACTCACTCAGGTACAATAATGAGATGTAGTGCCCAGCATGGAATTCCAATTACACACTGTTTGGAACTTGAAAGGAGTTTTAACAGCTACAAAATATAAATCTAACCATTGGAATTCAATTTATGATTTTTTGTAGGAGTGTTCTCCTTTTTATCGTATCGTGATCCCAACCTTTTGAAGACACTTGATGTATACGATGGGTCTGGTGCTTTTCTACGTGAATTAGAAATGGACGATGATGCTCTTACTAAAGCAATTATTGGAACAATTGGAGACGTGGATTCATACCAGCTGGCAGATGCCAAAGGTTATAGTAGGTATGTGGAGAGCATGTTTTAGAACCATTTTTGACTCATCAATTTTCTGGACACTCAAAAACCTTTGTTTCATCGTTTAGTCTTCAAAGTTTCCTCTAGAGAACACATGTCTGGGTGACACATACTGTTAATAATTCACTCTTTGGAATTTTTTTAGTGAGATGAGAGATGCAACCATAACCGTGGCCCTGTCAGAGGCACTTAGAACTTCTGACAATAGCTTCCTCCATTGTGTGTGTGTGTGTGTGTGTTTTGTAGGGTTGACTGCTAGCTTCTCTGGCTGCCATTTTAACGCACTTCTTCTTTGATTTGAGCTTTTTTATCTGCTTGGTGTGCTTAAACAAGGAATATTTAAACACTTTTCTCTTTATTCCCCCACCCCACCCCACCCAACCAAACCCCTATCCAAAAAATACAAAACACAACCACAATATGTGGAATCAAAATCTATGAGCCTGAAATTAGAAGTCAGTAGTTAAGCAAAAACTTTAAGGAAATGCAATTCTAATTGGTTTTTATTCTTTGTATTATAACCACGTGCACTAACTATATTGTTGTATCCCTTGCCTTTCAGTTTATTGCGGTATTTATTGGGGATCACGGAAGAAGAAAGGCAAAAGAGACGGGAAGAAATATTGTCAACCAGGTAACGGTTAAGGTTTATTTGTTTAATTTCTGCATTGACCAAACACTAAACTTGTGAAAATACAAAAGCATTGGTTGGTTTTTACCCAGAATGCAAGACAGAGCCAGTATCCTTTAAATAAACGTGATAGGGAGAGGAAAATAATGGGAGAATCAAGGCCATATCATTTACATGTATTTTAATGATAACAATGCAAATCGTGCAAATTGCGATTTGTTTGGCGCTTCACAAATCTTATCTCTCTGTAATCATGTCATTTTAATTGATAGTTTGAAATTTTGTTCATCATGAAACTAACATCATTCTTTTTAGAAGAACTAGAATGATATATAACTTGTAGGTGTCAAGGAATCTAAAGTTGTGCGGCTTCTCTTTTCTTAATTGAAATCAGGGTCAATGCTCAAGCATTTAGATGTATTTTTCCTCTTAGCACAACTACTTTGATTGTTAGCCATAGACAATTTGAATGACATTGGCTTGATTATATATATATGAAGAACGAAGTTTTGAATATAGATCCACACCAGCACTTGTCATTTCCTCGGAGCTTTTTCAAGATTTTGAACCTTTCCTTTCTCCTCTATTTTTTCGACAGCTTGAAGGACTTCAAGGAATTTGGGGAGGTAATCGAGGCTGTTAAAGATAAAGGGGTTTCAGTTGTTGTGGCATCTCCAGAGGATGTTCATGCTGCAAACAAAGAGCGTTCTAATTACTTTGATGTGAAGAAAGCCCTTTAATGCCTCATGGCAATATCAGATCAGATCAGATCAACTGATTATTTTTTTTCTTACAGTGATTGACAAATTATAAATGAAAAAGATATCAGAGGGGAAAAAAAAAATTAATCATAAACCATACACCATGTCAGTGGTGCCGCAAAGGTTACCTGTATCATTAAACTTTGAACAGTATTGTATATCTCCTTCAAGATTAACTGGAGAACCGTTGTCTTCCTGTTCTCCCCATATTTTAATGGGTTGATAAACCATCTCAAGACGTTTCCTGCACTTGATCTCACCATTGATTCAAGTTTTCTTTCTATGCGAACAACTACATTGGAACTTATTACTATGTTAAGAACATCTTTTCTGTATTTTGGCTAGTAAAAGCTTTAAAACTTGACAAGGATCAACTGTCAATAAATTTTGAAGTAGCAGTCCCTGATTTCATCATCAAGGGCTCTAAAAAACCAGAACGAATTTAAAAACATTTTTTTTTAGCTCCAGTCTACCATTTAATTTATGGGTTCAAATTTAAACCTTGTCAAAGAAAAGAGGGCGGGGAGAAAAAAAATGCCAGATGATATCCTGAGAGAAGCCTTCTGCCTTGTGAGGGTTATACAAACAGAAAAGCACCGTGCTCAAAGTTGAAACAAGAACGAAGGGTTTTTGTAAAGTGCGAATGTCGTAGAAACAGGGAGGAGAAAAAAATGTCAGATGATATCCTACAAGAAGCTTTGTCAGAGATTCTTTCAAGATTACCAAAGAAATCGCTCCTGAGACTCAGGTGCGTTTCAAAAGCATGATATTTTTTAATTTCCAGTCCTACTCTCATGACCCTTCATCTCAACAAAACCACCACTAAAAAGAATGGCCTTCTTCTCTGTAAGTATCGCGTAAATGTGAAAACAAAAACGAGGGTTACTTTTTATAACCAGACGAGCATTTCCCGATTACTAGGTAGAGGAAGTTCATTGGCGCCCCTTCAAGAGCCCAAGAACTAGGTTCCTTAATTGCTGCAAGTGAAAGGATCACTGGGAAATTGATTTCAAATTGGAGGAGAAGAGATGACCGTTGCACATTCAAATCTTCTCAGCGCAGCGTTTTAATTACTCATGTTAAGTTCAACGCAGCGTTTCGTCCTAGGAGGCTTAAGTCCAACGCAGCGTTTTATGTTATGTTTACGTTTTGTTTACCACATGTGGCTTGGTAATTGGATGTCAGGAATTCCTATTTTGTAGGAGGTTTCTTTGTACTGCTGCTTTTTATGCAACAGCATGCACCAGAGAACAGAACAGTTTGAGAAATATAACAGAAAATGAATGAATGAATGAAGAGGGGATTCGGGTGAATCATCCTTCTGTTCTATCCATTACTGTTTCCTTATCTTTTCCATAGTTTCTTTCTTTCATCCTTAGTTAATCTACACAAAACTCTAACATAGTAGTTGGCTCATTGAATATTGATCTTGCACCAAGTAGTAGTAGAGCCTCAGACCTTCAGATTCTAGACATGGCACTTGAAACTCGATTACAAGATCTTAAGAGGATTGAAGATTCTTTGGATGCTGCAAGCAAGCAATCTCAGAAGTATGAACAAGTTATGAAGCTGCTCGAGTTTTATGGTCAGATATTGAAAATACTACCTCCAATCACGAGGCTAAGTTTGGAGAGTTAAAAGATCTTATTAGTGGACCGAATCAACAAAGCTTTATTCTACAGAAACTGTAGTTACCTGTAGATGAATCCAGTCCTGCCAGAGATCAAATAATGAAGGCTCTACTTAAAAGGCATGCTCTACTTGTGATGGGAAACTTCAAATCTATAAGGTATATAAACCTAGGCATGAATTTCCAACTTTTGATAGAGATGATGTTTATGAATGGCTTTAGAAATATAATCACTACTTTGAGAATGAAGAAATTAATGATTCTGAGAATCTTAAGTTAGCCTTATATTACCTAGATAGAATGACCTTTTATTGACACCAAGACTTCATGAAGAGTGTAAGAAATTAGAAAGTGAGCTGGAATGTGAAGATTGAAGCTTTGTATAGTAGGTTTGGGGTCAGCAGGACCCATTAGAGGAACTTAAAGACTTTAGACAAACTAGCAGTTTGAACACATACATTCAGGATTTTGACATCCTGTGGAATAGAGCTAAAATTAGTGAGAAACAAGCCCTAGTGTTGTTTGTGGGTGGTCTAGAAGTGGAGATAAAAATAAAACTTAGTGAAAATATTTGAGCCTAAAAACTTGAAACAAGCTTATAACCTAGCCATATTACAGGAAAATACCCTCACTTATAGATTAAATTTTGCTTTAGATGAGAATCAAAGTTCTCCTCGCATGCATTAAACTAGCTAGTCTGTCGGATTGCAATTTTAGTGTTCTTGATGACTGATAGTATCGTATTATTGCTTCAGTTTGATATAGAAAATTTCTATATTGTGCTTCCTTTGATAGATAACCTTTTCTTCATATAATCTCATTCCTTGGTTGAAGAAAACAAATCTGATTCAATTTCGCTTTCTGAAACTTAAAATTAATTAAACTAAACCAAGCCTGCAGAATGGTTCAACCAACACAAGACCTACTTGAAAAATAAAAAATAAAAACAAATATAAATGTTAAATTTGCTTCAATCCCTAAAAGCAATCGCCAGTCGCCCACCTTTCTGTCTCTCGTCTCTATTAGAAAATTTTCTTCCCCTCTCTTAGCGAAAGACAAAACCTTTTGCTTTTCAATGCTTTTCCTCACTCATAAACGGCAAATGGTATGCAATTGCTTTTTATGTTTTTGGCCTCACTTTCACTGCTTTCTTTGAAATCGTTCTTTCTTTACAACCATTCTTATAGGTCTCCTCCTGCTTTTGCCTCACTTAGGACCTCTTATGATGATGACCACAGACAACTCTTTTCTACCTCTCATATAACCAAACCGAAATTATATTATACGAAGATAGAACTTTGCAGAGAATGGAGGCTTCGGAGCTGCCACGTATGGTGAACTATTGCCACGAAATGATTTCAAGGTAGTAAACATGCTTATGATACAGCTAAATCATATTTAAAAATCTCAAACTTGACTAAACAGTCTCCACTGTCCAAGCAAGGACCTGGTGAAATGTAAGCTTGGCCTTCTGATTGGATGGAGAAACATGACCTGATTTGTGAAAAAGGGGGTTGGAAGCAGTGTGTAAATCCTTCAGCTTGGTTATCACAAAGAACACTGGTAGAATTTTGTAAATGAGAAGGCAAACTCATGGCACTGCATTATGCTTCAACACTTTGAAACGAGAGATTTGTTCAATTACTGGTGATCAGTATCCAGGATCAAATAGATGGATAATGTTTGGCCGCAAACTTTAGCTTGGAAAAACTTTACAGAAAGCAGAGATATATACTTTAGAAATGAGAAGACCATTTGACTTCTGCCCGGAATGTTTACATTAATGGGATCGCTTTAAAAGCTTTTCAACACTATATTTTTCTTCCTTCGCTGCGTGCCTCAAGATTTTTCAAAAAAGAAAGTAGATTATCTAAGTAGAAGAGAAATAAAAGTTGGGTGATGCACCTTTTTCTTTTTCGTTGCTCCCATACCACGTGAAGATAATCTACAAATGCAAGCAGGCCAAAAACATAAAATGCGAGGAGGATAGTTCAATGTGTCAGCAACTCTGAAAACTCATCAATATCAATAATTTACTACCACTCAGCATCAGTATGTGCAGTGAATCTGCTATCATAATTGCATAACATTTGCCGTTTATGAATCTTTTTTTTTTAACCAAGTCCACAAGTATATATGCATCCAGGGCTTCGTCAGTTTACTCGCCAGGAAATTTTATTTTTGGACTTGTAGGGCACATTCATGCAGTGCCGCCATTTTAAGAAGCAGAGAAATGCCTGTGACCTATTTATTCATCATCATGCAAAGGTCATACCGGCTAGTTTTATGTCCCCAAGCTAGGCTATTCCGGAAGCTTTACATGGGTTTTTGCCTCATCCACCTACATTCCATCCAAAAACTTTTGGCGCACTTGTGTTTAGGACCAAAGTGATTCAACGAACAGAAGAGTCTAGTGTGACTCAACTACAGAATTTTTTGGAATTTG